>NC_052393.1:27099471-27364471 GCF_009389715.1 Phoenix dactylifera | reverse complement strand
GCAGCCATTGCTCAACCAATGCCCTCTCAAGAATGCCGGTTCCGAAAAGGGTCTTGTTTCCCTCATCCGGATACTTCTCCGAAATGTGCCGGCAAATATATCTTGAATCTGAAAGGATGAAAGAATCACTCTGCCTTTGGATGTTGATCAGGATTCCTATAAGAAGATGAGTGCACAACAAAGTATCTAGGGACAACATACCAACAAGAGTGAGCTTCCCATCTTTGAAGGTTACTCGGCCAGCAGGATCCTGCTAGAGTGAACGGAAGAAGAGCCAGCAGTTGTCTTCTTACAAGTGAAATGCTATACTACTACTGATGCAACTTGAAAGAAATGCGACGAATAGAAGGATTATCAAAAATGACTTGCCTGTAGCCGAAGAAACTCAGGGATCCTGTGCTCTCCCTTGAATGTGTCGATACGAATGAGTTGGAACTCCAAGTTCTTCTCGAAGAGGCATGTCAGCACCCTGGCAACATCTGTGGATGCTGGCTGTCCAAATACCTTTAAGGCTACCATCTTCCCTCTCCCTCTTGTTCAATCTCACAAGGGCTGCAACCACCAATGAGGATTACACCTCAAGGGGGATTTAAAGTGATGATGATTTGTGGAATTGGATGCTTTCTTGATTAATAGGATAAAACGAAAAGGCAAAAGAGAAAGAATGATGTTAAAGGAAAAGTTAAAGGTTCAAAACTTGAAGCAGACAACAGGCATAAGATGTATATCAGTGGATTTACCGAAAGAAGATCTTACAGCTTTTCTCTCCTTTTGAGTACCTCCTTATTCATTTCATATTATGGTATGTCTTAACTATACAATTTCTAAAAAACCGAATCCGCATCAGTTCTAAAAGATCAACTTAAGATTTCAATATCTACTTAGAACTGTTGGATGTAAACAAATATAAGAAGTCTAAGGCCCTGTTTGGGGAGCTGTTGGCAGTAGAGCTGTTGGAAGTAAAGCTTTTATAAAAAGCCGTTTGCTGTTTGGTAACTACATTTCTAAAATATTGGGGCGCTTTAACATTTGTTTGGTAAACAACCTAAAAAATTACTTTTGTATGACAAAATGACCATAAAGAACATTATTAGTATTATACAACAAAGCATAATAAAATCTAATATATATTTATACATAAATATATGATACAGTATAATATTAATGTAATATAATATAATATTATTATAATTTAGTATTATAATATTATATACTATAGGATAATAATTTAATATAATATTAAATTATTTAACATAACATATCAATGTATTATGATAAATTATAATATAATATTATATTTATAGTATAATACAATAATAAATGTATAAAATATTATAATTATTAGTATAAATTATTTTTATTCTTCTGATGACCATTTATCTCTCTAACAAATTTTCTAACTAGGTGATAAAATTGATTAAATATTTACTAATATTTATTTTTATTTATTTATTTATTTATTATTTTATTTCATTAAAATATATTTATTTATTATCTTATTTATTTATTCGTTCATTTATATACATATTTATTTATTTATTTATTTTCTTTATTTTCTTTTTCTTTCCTTTTTTTTCTTCTCTTTTTTTTCTTTCCTTTTCTTTCCTTTTCTTTTTTTTCTTTTCTTTTTTCTTCTCTTCTTCTCCTTCCTTCCTATCTTTCCTTCTTCTCCTTTTTTCTCCTCCCGCGAGGCCAGCGGCGCCGGAAGAGGGCCGGGCTGCGGCGGCCGCGGGAGGGGTTCGGGACAGCGGGCCACGGGAGGGGGCCCAAGAGGGGACTGGGATGGCGGGCTGCGGCGACCGCAGGGGGGTGGTGCGGGAGGGTGCCGGGACGGCGGGCCGCAGCGCCTGCCGGGGAGGCGACGGCCATGGCTGCCCCTTCCTCCCATTCCTCTTTTTTTTGTTTGTTTGTTTTGTTTCCCACCGCTCGACAGCTGTGGTGGGTCGCAGCGGCGAGCCGGACGTCCGTGCCGGCTCACTGGGGCGACAGGCCGCAGCGGCGGCTGGGGAGGCGACCACGGGTGGTGGCCAGCGTGGTGGCTGCCTCCCAAAACCAAAAAAAAAAAAACAAGGCCAGCAGCGTGAGAAGAAGAAGGAGATAGAGAGGGAGACAGAGAGAGAGAGAGGGGGGAAGGGTGAGAGAGGAAGAGGCACTGGGATGGAAGATTTTGGAAGAAAAAAGGAGCTTTTAAATAGAGGTATTTTTGTCAAAAATACAGTTTTCCGAAAAAGCTGAAAACAGCGTTTTCGGAAAGCTCCAAATTAGAGCTTCTCCCCAAAAGTTGTTTTCAGATTTCCGAAAAAGCTGAAACAGTTTTCCAAAATTTTTACCAAACATCATTTTTTAACAGAAAGTACTTTTGGAGAGCTAGAAAGTGCTTTTTGGCCCTCCAAAAGCTCCCCAAAAATGGCCTAAGTGATTAAGAGTTGGTTTTAGCTAGAGTTCTTACTTGTTTAGGAGTTTTATTTTTGTTAGGTTGGTAATTGGGTTAGTTTAGATTGCATTAGAATTATATTAAAAGTGGTGTCTTTGATAGTGACCCAGTTGAAATAGGATTCGAATAGTTTATGATAGGGGTTGAATAGAAGTGGCATGTGAAAAAAGTTTTAGATGAGCAAGGATTTGTTTAGAGTTGGGAGCTGGACCCATATATATATGGTATGTGGTGGCTGGTTCCCCTTTTGAAGCAACGTATGTTCTTTTAGGCTGAATTGAATTCCCATCATGGCATCTCAATTCCTCTCTCTTCTACACTATTCCACTTCTCCAAAAAAACCAATCTAGAGGCTTGTTTTTCTAACAGTGGTATTAGAGCCTTTGGAAGAACCAGGGCATGAGATTGTAGGCAGCATATCCGGCCGCAAGCATGAGCGAATTGGTGGAGATCAAGACTAGATCATAGCTTCAAATAACGGTATGATCCAGCTTCAACTGCCTCGATTCAGCAGGAAGAACTTCAATCAATGGAAGATCCAGATGCGATGTCTCTTCAAATCTCAAGATTTGTGGGATCTTGTGGAGACTGACTTTTCAGATGTAGTCGGTGCAGAGTATGAGGCTCCCACAAGCCAAGAAGGATGCCCCAAGGAGATGCGAAAGAAAGGCAGCCGACCGTTGTTCTTTCTTTTCCAAGTTGTGGATGAAATCGTGCCGGAGAGAATCATCAACGCTACCACTTCAAAAGAGGCGTGGGAAATCTCGGAGAAGAGCTTCAAAGGTGCAGATCGAGTGAAGAAGGTGCATCTTCAAACTTTGATAAAAGAGTTTGAAGGATTGAAGATGACAAGCATAGAGTTTGTATTAGAGTATTTTGGCAAAGTGATTACTATAGAAAACAAGATGCAGATGAACGGTGAAGAATTCACCAATTTGAGGATCGTGGAGAAAATCTTGAGAACCGTTCCACCTAAGTTCGATCACATTTCAGCCGCAATCGAGGAGTTCAAAGAACATTGAAAAGATGTCCGTTGAAGAGCTCATGGGTTCATTGGACGCACATGAGCAACGACTCAATCAGAGATTGTCATCATCAGTTGAACATGCTCTCAAAGCTCAATTGGTGATAGGCGACATATTTGATAGAAGATCAAAAGGAGGACAAGGTGCCGGCTGTGGTCATGGTCGAGGACGAGGTCGTGGTGAAGCACTTGTGGTCAGCGAAGAGAAGCGTTACAGTAGCACTTCATCAAGGAGAAGAGCGCGTGGTCGACAGACAAGCTACCAACAAAACAAATCACAAGTCAAGTGATTCTATTGGAAAAAATATGGCCACTAGCAGTATGAGTGCAGGAAGAAGATGACTGACGAGGAGAATAATGCCAATTTTGTTGAAAACAAGGAAGATTCAAGCTCTCCCATATTACTTGTTTGTAATGTTGCAGAGGCTTGTGAAAGCAGCACATAGTATTTGGATTCAGGGTGCAGCAATCATATGTGAGGAAAAAAAGAGATGTTTTTGGAGCTAGATGAAAGCATCACCTCTATGGCAAAATTTGGATATGATCGAAAGATTCCTATAAAAGGAAAGTGGAAGATCTTGACTCAAGCACGCAACGGTGATCATCTTTTTATCACCAATGTGTTCTATATACCAAGGCTGGAATGCAACCTGCTGAGTATTGGTCAATTTCAAGACACCAATGAAAACTATCGGTTTTTTGGATATCCTCTAATCAACCAATCCTTGCCATACACATCTACAAATCTCTATAGATACACATCATACTCACCTCTACTCTGTCAACAATGGGTGCAGATGTAGTGCCAGTGATGAGAACGCAAAGTTAGTGAGATGCTAGAAGCAGCACGCCTGGAGGGGAACTGGTTAGGGATTTTGATGCCCAGCAGCTTTGACAAAGAAAATAATAAAGAGATTTACTTAATTTTCTTCATGTTCTCAGCTCCAGCTGCCAATCTTTCTTCCCTGATGTTTGATTGTTATGTATAGACTCTTTTAAGCCTTTTTGCTCCTGAAATAATGAGGGAAAAGGAAGGGGAGGAAAAACTGTTCGCAAAGGCGTTGCAAAGTTACAAACACCCAAGAAACTGGGTGTATAATGAGTAAAAGTGAAGAGCACTTCAGATTTTTTGTGTTTGTTGCTGAAGACACTACCATAACAAAAGTACCAAAAACTCGAAGGACACATCAACTCTTGATGTTGCAGCTTGAACTATAATTACAAAAAATAAGCCCATTATATACAATGGCTCTATATGTAAATAGGCTGATCCACACAATTAATTAGTGATAATTAAACATGTGACATCAGAATTCAAGGGCGAAGGGAATGCAAGAAAGCAAAACCCTAAAGCAGATAAGAGAAAAAAAAATTACATACCCAAGCCCCTCTTCTGGTTCCGTAATCCTTCCCTAGTTCCATAGTTTGGATCATATCAAAGTTCGAGATCAACTTCAGCACAGGATTGGAAGTGTGACCAAGGGCATGGTATCAGTTGAAAATTGACCAACTGGACGGTACACGTATGGAGGTAACAGCAGGCATATCTCGGACATTCACATCAAGAGGCAACATCCGGTACTCGATGTCAAGATCCCTCAAGATTCTTATTGTCTCCTCGAGCACAAGCTCTCTCCTTTCCCACCGGAGCCCCATATTTTGAAAATTGATGCGTTGCCTCATCCAGATCGATATTTTCAATCTGTTCATGTCATCCACATCTCTGAGAACAACTGAAGGACCAGGGTACCAGTGTTCCTTCTTATTCTCCATGTATCTGCGCAACAGTGCAAGTATAAATATCACTCAACTCAGTAACTAAAATTTACATTTTTTGAATATACGAAACAAGAGGCTTGACTGAGAAAAAACTCGGGTTAGAGCAACAAGATCAAGAACAGGCAATTTCTGAGGCTGTTTGGTCGTCGGGTTTTAGAAAAACAGGTTTACACAAAACCTAAAATAAGAAGTTTATGGAAAGACTTGATTGGTCACTTTCCATAGAATTGATTTTGTATAAACTGCAACTCATAAAACTTAAAAAAGAGATTTCGTGCAACACAAGTCTTCACATGTTTTTTTTTCTTTGATAAAACCTGTTCTACAGAAAATCATGCTTTATGATAATGTGTGAAGATAACTCAGATACAAATGGCCTCTCTCTCTCTCTCTCTCTCTCTGGGCAAACAATGGTATCATGTACTGCTCTTAGTTGAAACCAGATTTACACCATCCATTTAGAGCAGATGAACTATAGATGATCACAATGATAACAATTACTAAAAACTCTGTATTAATTCATAATAATCAAAGAGACCCAGATTGCATGAAGTGACATTCAGAGTCATACTTAGGAACATATTTAGACATGAGATTTCTTATGACTGAACATTAAGAAAATTCATTGTAAGAAACCAGCAATTGGTGTCTGATGAAACTGAACCTCTTACCGGATAATTACAATTTTTGTTGTGATAATATAATGGATGTTGACATCAGGTATAGCAGAACAAGGTTTCAAGGAAAAAGTAGAAATCATGCTTACAAGAATATTTAGACATGGCATTTGTTATCGTATGAACATGACAATTTGTTCTAAGAATCAGGTGTCTGACAAAATTGAACCTCTGACCAGATAACACCAATTCTTGTTCTGATAACAGAATGGATGTTGGCATCAAGTATAGCAAGACAAAGTTCAAAGAAAAAGTAAAGCAAGGCACAGTAACAGGCTAAACTCTGAAGTGAATTCTGATTCAGTTGTCCAACAAGCTTGATCTGATATGATATGGACTTTAATGGTGTTGTGACTGAAATTTTATAAAACCATCATCAGATGATCATGGCTTATCTGATATGTCTATGGTAACTACTGGTAAGAGATATTGCATTCAATTGAGGAGTCTTATGACATACCAACCAAAATAGTTAATTGTCCTAAAATACTACTGATTATGGGCAGTACATTACATACAAAAACAGTATGACAAATTTCTGAGGTGGTTAAAAGTAGCACAAATTTGTCAGCGGACAATATGAAAAAATTATGTCAATTAACAATATCAGGATTGAGGGTCCAAGTCAAGATTGCAAGCATGAAGCATGCATAGGCAAGAAAACATTATATTTTAAAAAATTAAGTTCAAATAAATAAATAAATAAATATTATACATAAACACAACATTGATGTTGGGGCCATATTCACCAATACAAGCAGTTCTTTACTAAAGGACTTTTGGGCAAAATAATGAGTGAATCTTGAAGTAGATAAACCTTAAGATCTGTATCCAGTGTTTAATAAATTATTACATTGGTTTTAGGGTTTGATGCAGTATTGCATGGACAAGGATGTGTGAGTCAGATTTAGACACAATGCAATAAGCATCATTCTCATCCAAACTCCAAAATTAGCTAAAAGAATACAAGAAAGATGATATTTCAAAAAGTTATTTCAATGTTTACATGCTCATTCTAGCTCTATTAAAAAAAAAAAAAAACCCTGCTTATTTTTTGGACATTAAACTGTTGAAGCTAATCCAGACTCCTAGCTTCTTCAAGTTTACCTTTATCTTTATGTAGTTGATGAGGTCTATCTTTATCTAGGATTAGATGTTTATGTTTTAGTTGATCTTATCACTTGTAAAACAAATGTTATAAATACTTGTTGGCTCTCATTTGTACCTGTGGGGCCAAACTTAATAAAAGTTTTTTAGTTTCTCCTCCTTAGTTTGCTCTCTATGTGTTTGTGAGTTTGCCCCAACATAAACTACTAGCTAGAAAAGGCAAAGCCTCCATTGATCTTTAAAAGTTGCAAAAAAAAAAAAGATTGATAACTATATCAGAGTCTAAAGCACATCTGACTCATAGAAATGTTTCAACATAATGCAAAAGCCTAGATAACATAGTTTTCATGAACTCTATAGCCGTTTTCTTAAGAAAAGTTAATTGTTTCTCTTTTTCTTTTTTAAACATATATTCTAATTTGTTATGCTCTTTCTTTTTTCTTCCTAATATACATCCTACTATGACTTCTCATGTCATTTTCATGTAGAATGGCAATGTTAGTTCCAATTTGTTGGAGAGGCAATAAACCATAGTTAGCGACTCCCCATGATTTGAAATTCAGGACTCATGTTTTTATGAAGATTCAATTAGAGTGGCATGCTTGGATATTGATTGCCAGATTTGGTAGTTCGGTATATTATTTTACTGCAACTTTAGGTTAGTAATACTTGCTTTCCACATATTGATCAAAATCTTTTTTGTCTTTGCCTGATGATGACAACAACAAAGAATAGTGATAACTTCAGAAGCAAGTTATGCATGAAAATACCCTTCCATGAATCCCATATACTAGTCATATACAATTACAAGACTCAAACCTGATGACGTCAACACAATAAGAGTGCATATGATTTATGTAGGGAACACAATCAACATACTCATAAGAACACTTAAGATTACATTAATGAAAAATATGCATATGCATCTAGATTGTAATGTATACGCACAACGTATGGGCCACATTGTATAGGTGATCAAAGATCGGGAGTTGGTACATGATGCAAGACAACTTAAGGGATGACCTGCTTGTGCATCGATGGGCCTAACATGAGGAAAAATATCGAAATAGAGTAAATGGATGGTAGAAAAGAGTAGAGAAAATAAGAGAGTGGAGAGGAAGCAAGGAAAGTGTAACAGTGAGATGAGAGAGGAATTGGGGAGGGAGAGGATAAGAGAAGAAACTTTTTTTTTCTCAACAACAAACTCACAATACAAGATTCAAATCTATCCACCTTAGCTATCCCATACACCATACTTGTAGCCTATCTTCATTTAGGGATTAGGTAGATAAATTAGAAAAAAGGTAACTTGGAGATCAAGTAACTTAAAGGCTTGGCTGCCAAGAAACTTCAAGTCCAAGTTACTTGAGGAGAAGCCTTTTATTTTTTATCTACCTACCTAAGGCCGAAGTCATGTGGTCCAAGTTATGGAATAGTGAAAAGAGAGTTATGAGTTGTATTATTTGAGATTTTTTCTTGAGTAAGAAAGTGTTCTCTCCTTCCTCTCCCCCCCCCCTTCCCCCCTCCTCTCTCTACTGTCTTCTTCTCTACTATCTCTTATTATCTATTTCCTTTATCTTCTCTTCTTTATTCATCAAATTGCTTTTTTAACATGCAGAAATCTGTAGTGTGACCTGAATTTTGATGTTAGGTCAATATTAAGCTCATATTTTTAACCTTAAAATCCTAGAAACCCTCTTCCTAACACTTTCAGTAGACCCTAGGAAGGACATAGAAAGCCTGCCTCTTACATGCATTTTTATCACATAAATCACATATGTTGGAATCTAAAATAAATGCAAAATATACAAGTTTTCAAATTAAAATTAGCAATTGAAAAGCAATAAGGTTACTAGATCATTAAACTAGCTCCAAGGGACTATTGGATGGTTGCATTTAGTGGATGTAGATGAGGGAAGACCAAAAGGAGCACCAATCGACTCATGAACAAGATATTTTCTCAGCTAGATATTGTATTTTCTCTGTTCTTTATAATAAAGCTTTTTGAATTTCAATAGCAATTTTTGAAATAACTATTCATAAATAAATTACAAATCTTCTGTTTTGGAAAAAATACATCTCAAGTGTTAGATAATTATAGTCACTTTTACCACCTTTAACAAAAATCTCCAAAAGTTCTAGACTTCTTTACTATATATCAATCCATTAGTCGTAACTGTTGGTATGCCCCTCCTATATAGATTTATAATTTCTAGTAATTCAATTACTTATCAAATGCTAATCTTTACATCTATATGTTATAGATGTCATTTATATAGTGTTTGATGTTATTATTTATGCGATAAATATGTAAACTTTTAATTTCAGCATGCAGAGGAAACCATAATTAGGTTAATTAACTCGACACTCACCTATTTTCTTTCAAAAACATAACATTTGGATAAGAAAACAGGATAAGAAGCCTAAAACTAGAGTTTGGAAGTCAAAGAGGGGCATGCCCTCAGTGTTTGGGGCATATGCACGTTATTGCTGCTCTTTTTTATTTTATTGTATGATCCTCAGTTCAGCACATAGTAAACCCTCAATCAGTACAGATTCAGTCCTCGATTTTTCAATCCTCGGTACTTTCCAAACAGCATAAACTCATTTAAAGATAATCATTACCAACTAAACATTAGGATGCTAGAGACTCCATTGGAAGGAAAAGCGTATTCTACATAATAGAATACTCATCATGCAAGGTGATATAAAGCAAATCCAAGCTAGCTAAAAGACATAGTAAAAGCATATGATAGGGTGAAGAGACACAGTTAGATGTCAAGTTCCAGTTCCATTCGATAAAGAAAACTTCATGACATTGGATAGCACATACTCAGAATTATCTAAATCAAAGAAAGTATGTAATCAATAAGACTACATATTGACAACTTGAAAATGCTGACAATGATTTTGAAAGAGCTTAAACAACATTAAAATTGAGTTTGGGAGAGGAAAAAGCAAAAAAGATGTCAAAGGCCAACTTTTGGTCATAAGAGGAACCAATTTAGTTTCACTAGTTTGCCTTGGGTGACTACTATTAGCAAGGGTTGTTTCCAAATAAGAAAAGATCAAGATTCTATCTACTGATATAGTGGTCTAAATAACTTACAGGGTTTCAATTTCTTAATGTAAGATCTCTGCACAACTATAATGGATATATTTGTAAGCATAATAAAATAATGTTAACATTTGAATCATTATCATCATTTGAATCATCACCACAACCATCTAATTACTTTCCCATCAAAAGCCTGCTATAGAGCAACAGTCAAAGTTGAAAATGAAAATGTTATTCAAATGAATAAGAAGTTAGTTTGAATAATGATTTCATTGTTTTAAGCTCCAAATGCATTATCTACTACAGAGATTTCAATATTTTTATACCACTTCTTTTTTTCCTGTCCTCTCCTCAAAGTTCTTTCTAATTAAAATCTTATTGGAGATTCAATGCACCATTGGCATCATAGATTGGTGCTTGCTGCAACATATTTTACTAAAGCATGTAGTTCTACTGCTTTGAGTATAATCTTCTTTTTCTTATTCATACATTGGAAGGACAATATGAAGTAATTTATTACATTAAGTATGGAATACATGAATTTATACATTATAAATAAGAGTAAAAAACAAGCCAAGAAGGAATGTGATTGGCATTATCATCAATTTAATCAAGTAGTGTAACCGATGTCTTGGGTTCATAAGTCATGATCAGCAGTGAATAGTCCGACTTGGACATAAGACTTTTATTTATGTAAAAGTTTGCTTAATCAGTTCAGATTTCATTTACTCAATTTCTTCTTATTGTAAGTTCTCTAACAAAATAGCATGATGACATTGCACCCATCCAAAAGATTATGTTACTTGAACCACAGTTTCAGCTTTGAAGGTTTAACTAACTGGAGCAAGGATGTAGAGACAACAGAGTTATACACTCTCCAGATTGAAAACTCCTTTTTATTTCTACTCTATAGGAAGAATAAAAGTGACAAAGGATATACTAAATCTAATAAATATTAGTAACTGACAGCAGTCACCTAAAAATTTTAGGTCAGAAAAGCATTAACTCTTAGTCTTACCCTATTATCCTTTCCCTCATTTTGGCGAGTTTCTCGACTGGAGTTGCAACATGAACACAGAAGTCAATTGACTCCCCCATATCTGGGCTTCGATAAAAGTTGCCAATAAATTTGGTAGCTAGTACAGTGTTTGGATAGATTATCTTCTGGTTGTCATACCTCAGAAAAATTGTTGTCAATATATTCATCTCCTCAACAATCATCTGAAAATTAGAAAATAAATTTCAGTAACTCATGTATGAGAATTGAAACAAAGCCACAAGTAAACATGATTAATTTGGTGCCTTTTTTACCTGAACACCTTCTATTTCACAACGATCACCAACATCAAAGGGATGCATCACAAACAAGAAAATAATAGCTTCAAAGACCATCTTCAAAGTGTTGCCAAAAATAAATACCACCAATAAAAGCTGAGAACTAATGAGATAAAAGAAATGGGTGGTTGCAAGGCCCAGAATAATTAGCCACAGAGCAAATATAATGATGCCCACAGTTACATTTGCCATTTGGTGGAGTTTGTTCACTGCAGTTTTCGTGTCATTCAGTGTCAAAGAAAGGGCCCTGCGTTCTCTAAACGCATTAATCTGCACACCAGGAAACAAAATTTTATAGCATCTATGCCTAGTCTTAAGAAAACTTAATGCAATGAGATCTTGTGAAGGACAAAAGGAAGATATCATTACCACCCAACTCTTCAGAGCCTTCCTGCTAACCCTTTGTTTTTCTTGAGCTCCTTCAAAGAAGCTCATTGTCCTCAGAGCTTCATCTTCCCTCATGAATCGCTTAAGGTCCTCCAAGTAGATATACCTGAAAAGTACACCTCAACCATGCCATTGATGAAGCAACAATTGACAGCCAGATAGAAAAGGGAATAAACTATAATTCAGAAAAGATGCTAGCGAACCTTCTATCTATGCCACATTGAAGAGCATTCCCTTATGGTTTCTTCCATTTTTAATTACAGAAGCATACAAGGAATTTATGAGAATTTAAATGTCCCAAGGATTCTTGAAAATGAAGAATATCTTTAATAGTCATGTTTACTACATATTTCTATACTCACCACGAAATTTTGGACCATGTTGGCAGAGGTGATGAAACTTGTGGAACAAATGTATGGATTTATTCTCATCTCCAAAAGGCATCAATCCATCCCCTACAGTCCCCCCCTCTCACATACACAAGATCAAGGTTCACCATTTCTGTACCAGATTCCGTACATGTGCCATCCTATTATATTGTTGGTACGCTCAGTACGGTATCCAGTTTGGCGTACTAAGTGATGGTACATCTTCTGTACCACATACCGATATGAAATAGTACAGCCGTTATGCGCGATACTGACTGGTATGGCTAACAAAAAAGGTAGCATTGACTACACAATAATGAGACTTGTCGCATTCACATTGTAGACTCCACACACAATACATTTACCAATTTACGCAATGATTAAATCAAGAAAGGCAGTACTAGAACAAGCATCCGTGCCGATTGGCTAGTGGGATGGTACAGTAAATCCCCGTGCCATATCGTCCCAGTGTGAACCGACAGGCAAAACCGGAAGGAAGAAGGAGAGAGAAAAAGAGAGAGGGAATGAGAGAGAGGGAGGAAGGGAGGGAGAGAGGAGAGGGCGGTCGGAACAAGGGCGAGGGAGGGGGAGAGAGAGTTTGAAGCCCTCTCTCCTCTATGTATTGGAACGGGGTCGGAGCTCCTATTTTGAACGAAACAGAGGCTTTTGCCCCTTTTTACTTTTTTTTAATTTTTTAAGTGAAGTCGGCAACCACTGCAAACTTCACTTATTTTTTTTTGAAATTTTTTAAGTGAGTCGGCAATGTGGAAGCTGATTTCGCTTAAAAATTTCAAAAAAATAATATAAAAAGGGGTGGAAGCCCCTGCTTTGCTTCGAAATAGGGGCCCCCCTGTTCCGACGCACGGAGAAGAGAGGACTTCGAAACAATAGGGGCCCTCTGTTCCAACGCACGAAGGAGAGAGGGCTTCAAAAGCCCTCTCTTTCCCCTCCTTTGCCCCTCTTCCAGTTGCGGCCAGCCACTCTCTCCCTCCCTTCCTCCCTCTCTTTCTCTTCCTCTCTCCCTCTTTCTCCCTCCCCCCTTCCACCAATTTTTCAATCTGGAAGCCAGTCGTTCGGCATCATTGTCACATTTCTTTTTAAAAAAGAAATTGGAAACAGAAATTCTATTTCTATTTTTTTCAGATTTCTGACAACAGAAAATATGTTTGTTTCATTTTTTTTTACAATGAGGGTCGGCGATCTGATCGGCGACAAGATAGAGGGAGGAGGGATGGGGCTAGCAATGTGGACAAGGAAAAGGCAGAGCTCGACGTCGAGCGAAGAGGTAGTCAAGGGAGTGGCAAAAGAAAAGAAAGTGGGAATGGAGCGAACGATGCAACTAGAGACGAGGAATAGCTCAACGTGGGACGGAGAGATAGTCGGCAAGGCCCGAGGAGCTGGTATGGTTGGGCGAGGGCGACGGATCCAAGGATGAGATTGGGTAGAAGAAAAGGGGATGGGAGGAGAAGGATAAAAACCCACTTTCAAAAGAAAATGGAGGTGAAATTTTTTCACTTTTTCTAGAAATAATGGGAGTTGTTAAAAAACATAAAAACAAAAATAGGGTAACCAAACATATTTTCAGAAATGGATTTCATGTTTCTGTTTTTTTTTTTAAAAAAAAACATGCCCTAAGTTTCAAGGAAGTCCAATCAAGGCCGTTACCACATCAACCTAATAGATTCCCAAGACTTGCTTAAATATCACAAATTATACTAATAGTTTCCTATTATAATTCCAGCATAATCATTTAAATAAGGCATTAAATCTTAACAATATATTTACAACAAGGATTAAAGTGCCCGACACTTCACATCCCCTACCTAAAAGAAAAACAAAAAACAGGGGGCACCGGTTTCAGGTCACCTGCTTGGAATTGAGCTTCAAGGTGTGTAAACACTATTTTCCCCCTCTTGTCATCTATAGCTTATGAGAGAGGATTGCAACTGCGGGAGGCCTGGTCCAAGTTGGATTTGTGCAGATCGCTCCAAGAACAACAAGAAATCAATGTGCATAAGCCACCAGTGCATAGCTTACAACGCAGTGTCACAAATGCATAAAAAAATCAAGAATTTTGGAAATCATAGGAAGGGAAACGAGCAATGGGAGACGAACAGAATAATAAGGTGCATATTTAGCAAAACTAATAACGACTAGAGAAGAAAAATACAGTACAAAGAAAGCCTAGGTGCAGCACCAATAAATATCGGAGGAAAGGGAAATTGTTTGGTCTGATATGATAGCTCACTTTATACACCAAAGATGAGACCAGAAAGAAGGGTCTGAAATCAGGTTAAAATGTCATAACAGAGAGGTTAGCATCCAGAGAAGATTATCTTTGACATGAAACAGTGGCTAAGTAGGAACAACTAATCCAGGCTCACATATATGAAAAAGACTTGTTGTCTCTTATGGTACATTGTTTTGGCTGCGTCCTCTATTAGCCTATCAAATAATAAATAATAAAAGAGCACAAAGCAAAGCCACAAAAATTTAATTAATAACAAAGGAAATTACCATGTTGGAGCTCATTATGGTGATAAAATTAGTTAAATCAGTAAGGATACGAGGATATTATTTTCCCTTTAAGCTTGTTAAGACAGTTTCTCGCAATATGGCCTCTATATCTTGATAACTAAAGAAGCACTAGCGAACTGTGAGATTGTTGGGAAGAAGGCAGAACACATCAGATGCAATGCATGGTGATGGATTTGATGATTCACTTACCAAGTTTCTAGGAGATAAGAAAAAGCATTTTTTGTTTCGTAGGCTGCAAAAACACTTTACTAGCACAGTTGATTCGATCATTCATGAACAAGCAGGTCAACCAAATGGAAAGGGACAGCCTAACAGCCGGGTGCACAAAGATGCTTGATAAAATGACAACCAAATTAACAAGTAAAGCAAGGACTTACTTGGCACCAGGCCTGGCCACATTATTGAAGATCTTCTTGGCAGCGGCCTTTGCCTCGTACTCGCTCTGTATCTGCATTGCTGCTTCGTCCATCCCCCTCTCCTGTGCAGCCTGCTCATCGAGGGTCGTGAGCGTCCCGTGCCTTACGATCCTCATCAGCCTCTTCATATTCCAAGCCGAAACGTTTTTCTGGTTGAGCTTGTGGAGCTGGTCAATCGTGAAGCCCTCCTCCTGCTGTTGCTGCTGCTGCTGCTGCCGGCTGGCATCTTTCCTCGAAACCGGCCCCGAGAGCTTGATGCTCTTCCCGATCTGCATGCTCCTCTGCGTCACCTCACGGCTAGTCCCCCCGGTCCCGATCACCCGGCCGCTCTTGCTCGGCAGCGCAGCTGCCTGGAGGTCGCTCGGTATGGTGACGCCTGCATTCTGGAGCTTCTGGACCTCGGCCATCATCCGGTCCTCCTCGTACTGGGCATTCTGGAGCTCCACCAGCGGCGGCCCGGAGAGCGTCTCGATAACATACTGATTGAAAAGGGCTTCATGGATGCGGTCGAAGTAGGTGCTCACATGGAAGGACGACGCGAGGACCTTGACGAGCAGGGTCTTGATGAGGCGGAAGACGCAGGCCACCAGGAGGCAGAAGAGCACCTTGGTGACATAAGGGAGGGTCTTGCTCTTGGTCTCCCGCGCAACATTCTTGTCGAACATGTAGTGCCAGGAGATGAGGACGAGGCCGAGCCAGAGGCAATTCTGCACCGCCTTCCGGACGCCGTAGACGAAGTAGAGCACGCGCTTGCGGAGGGTGAAGTTGCGCTCGATGAAGAAGACGACGATGCGAATGAACCAGCCGGAGACGAGGCGGCCGCAGATGAGCACGAAAACAAGCAGCTCCCACTTCCAGAGATGGAGGCTCCACACGCTCTGCCGCTCGAGGGCGGGGATGGAGAGGCTGCAGGCGAGGGCGGCGACGATGAGGATGAGGCTCAACCACTGGAGGATGGTGAGGAAATCGAATTTTGCGCGCTTGAACTCGTCGGGGATGTCCTCGTCCGCGAAGGGGTCCTCGTCGTCTTCGTCGTAGCCGGCCTGGGACTTGCCGAGGATGCCGGACTTGAGGATGCCGGACTTGAGCGGGCCGGAGCGGGGGAACCGGCCGGACTTCTTGTCGTCGTCGACGGCGGACGGGGGGGGCGGGTCCATGAGGCGGGAGCGGGTCTTGGCGCGGAGGATGGTGGAGGGGGCGGTGAAGGAAGAGTTGGAGGTGCAGCGGAGGACCTCGCCGCCGGCAGGGTCGCGGGCGGTGGCGCTGGGGGAGGTCTTGAGGCGGCGGGAGTCGTGGTCGTCGTCGTCATCGGATGAGGAGGGGGAGCGGTAGGAGCGGCGGGAGGAGGGCGGCTCGGCGGAGGGGTTCTGGAAGGAGACGCGGAGCTCCTTGGAGCCGTTCGAGGAGGGCTTCTTGAGCTCCTCCATCTCGAGGTCCATGTCGAGGGCCATGTCGGCGCCGGAGGCCCGCTGTTTCTGGAGGAACGAGCTGATCAGCCGCGACGGCGGGTCCTCTCCGATCTCCGGCATCGGCCGCGGCTGCCGGCTTTGGAAGCTGAATCCGCTGCCGCTGCCGCTGCCGCTGCCGTCCCGCGATCCTTCTCTTGGTCCGGCGCCGGTTTCCCTCCAGAATTCGTAGCTGGATTCCCTCCATACCTTGCCGTTATTGTTATTGTTATTACTGTCCGCAATGTGGATGGAGGAGGGGGCGGAGGGTTGGTAGAAGACGTCGCGGCTGGTTCCATCGATCTTGACGACGACCTCACGGCGGTCGCCGTCGTCGGGCGGCTCCTCGAAGAGGATGGGCTGCTCCTCGTGGTCGGCAGAGGAGAAGGTCCGGGAGGAGGAGTACTTGTGCGAGCCGTGTGATTTGAAGGATCGCCGGAGAGAATCCATGAAGACGGAAGGCAATGCCTAGGGATGGATGGAATAAGACGGAAGGGCGAGGGTATTGGGATCTGGGAATGGAAAGAAAGAAGCGGTGATTGGCAATGCGGCTCTCCTATTTCCTTGCTCTAATTTTTAAATCTTTGTGGTAGGAACGCGTGTCCTTGTCATGATGGCGGAGGTCCATTATAAACACAGAGAGAGAGCTGGGGAAGAAAGGAGGGCAATGGACGGCGGCTAATACGGAGCTTGGACACGTAACTCGAACCAGGGGGAACCAAAGATTTAAAACATAGATACCACTACACGGCCCAAGCCATACATACAAACTTCTGCGTTCGGCATGATTTGCGTGAATAACTGTGGTTGGGCCTTTCTTTGGGTGCCACGTAAGAGAAGATTACTTGGGTAAGTCGGTTAAGCAGGGTAGTTTTCTCCAACAATTTTGCTACAAAATCGAATTCTTGGTACGTGTCGCACGGAGCGCACCACCAGGCGTTGCTGGGTTGACCTAACCAGCCGATCCACCTTGAGAAGCGCAAACCGTTTCCGAAAAAAAAAAAAAAAAGTTTTCGCCTTTCTGGTGATATGGAGTATACCTGGAGATGTGCAGGATATCCACCATGGGACAGACCCATGGTTCTTCCAAACAAAATTTGGGCTAGAAAAAATGCTACTGTAGATATATATAGCTTGATAAGAAGTGCATACGATAGATGTTGTGAAGCAGCCGCTTCGCATCTTACTAACCGCGTGCTTTCTATCTTGAATTTACTTGATCATTATAGTAGGATTTTTCTAAAAAAAAAAAAGTGATTCGTGCTTAATACTTAGCCTGCATAGTTGAAATTTTATCATGCTGCTCCACCACCGTGGTTTGAGATCGCGTAGAATCTTGTCATGGTTGGATGGAGGGTACTTTTTGGGGGAAAACGAACGGCATTTTTTAAGTCAACGAAGGGGGATGATGGCGTCTGCCTTTGGACCGGCTATGTGGGCCCCATCAAACACGTCAACGAAGACAGAAATCGCTTATGATGGAAAAGTGGACGGATGATCGGTTCCCGCACGTAGATTTTGTGCGGTACATGGTACGAATAATTTTGTCGGGGTCCACCGATGCGGCTCGAAGAAGCCAGTCAAAAAATTATTTGACGAATCAAATCCACCGTAAACCTAAAATGAGATGAATCCATCTTATAAGAATAAATTAAATTTAGCTAAGATGATTTCACTCTAAATTCATGATAGATTTGAGCTATCTGATAATTTCTGATGCGGAAGGCTAAAACTAACTTGAAAGCAGATGAATAAGGCCATGAATCATGGATGGGTTCAGTAGCTGTGAGCCTGTGTCTGCCCGGCCCATTTGCGGTGCTTGCTGCAAACTGAGGATTTGTATTTCCAATTAATGGTTATATTTATTTTTCTTTACTTTGCTCTTGTTCCTGCTGCGAAAGAAAAAATTAAAATGGCCAAGCTCCACATGGAAGTCCTTTTGTTTTCGATTACATATAGTTGTGAAAATGTTATACCAAATGAGAACTTATTGAAAAATAATGAAAAATTTGTATTGGACATATGATTTAAATTGTCTTGTTCTGTTCATAGTACTGATATGCTTTATATACAAATTGAGTCTCCAAATATAGTAGAATATAACAATAAAATTCATAATTATGGAAAAGATACTAAGGATCAGATATAGTATAATACAATAGCAAAATTTTATAATTTGATACAAATACTAATTTTAAATATGACAATCAGATCCTATAATTTTTGAAAATTGATCTGAGATATCATAATAAGATTGTGCATGCAAAATCCGGCGGTTGTGATATCATATCAAGATCGTGCATGCAATATGTGGCAGTTGTGATATCCAATATTGTATATACTATAATAGACGAAATTGTGCATGATTCTAAGCTGTAATACTTATAACCACACATACCTCATATGTGTCGCCAATAAATTGATTAGTCATGGATTTGAACTCGACATCACTTCCATAGGAAAAATTAGATGATTGTAAACTTCTATGGTTTTTAAAACAGTATATGATTGGTCAATCCAGCACTCGTGCAATCCAATATTGAAAAGCAAACCAAGCTTAGATCAGACCAATTCAAAAGGACTCCTTCATAGGCTAATACCAAGATGCCAGCTCAATAGCACCCAAACAAACAAACATAACCTAGCGAGGATGTAGATGCCCTCGCATGATGTCTCCAAATGATGTGCCGGTTTATCCACTTACCCTCGATCTACTGGGCACACCAAGTCTAGTCCTCTTCTCTGACAATAACTCTGGTTTCATCGAAAAAGTTTATGTCTAAGCCCAAAACTTCATTGGCCTTTTTGAAAGCTTTTAGCCATAATGGTTTGATCTTCTCGAACTTTATATTAAGATTACATGCACACAATTAACCTCTGTAAGGGGAACTCATGGTTAGCCAACATTGTTTAACCCTAATGAGGAATTGCAGCCAAGAGTGTGTGACGGATTAAACTTAATTGACATCGTAACCCCGTAAAAGTTCCCAACTTTTAGAGAAATGAAAATAATGACAATAATATAATATAAATACTTACTAACCAATACTTTTTTTTCTTGGCATATGCAAGATATATGACTACCCTTTGGGAAGTATATCGGATTGAACCAGGATCCTTCAATCAATATGGATATCATTGTCATTTTCTGAATATTTTCAGCCTTGAGCATGGTTGCTTGCCCCTGATCCTTCCTAGTCCAAGAAAGTAAACAAGAAGTGAAACCATGAACCTAGCATTTAGAAGTATTGAAATAATCATGTCCTTGTGATATAATGATAACAGTAAACAATAGAAAAAAGATTCTTGGGCACTCCGTTGCTTATTATTTTTTGATTTTGTTGGGAATATCCGTATTCGTATTGTATGAGATACCTGCTTTACTGGGGAGGGGGGAGGAAACAATAGAAAAAGATTTCTGATAAGGTATAGATGAAAGCTCAATAGAGTGTCATGAAAGGAATGAAACATAGCATGTAGAAGAGAAAGGAAGGGAAGGCTAAGTAATAAGGACGTTATTGGTTCTTTCTTCCATGTCAATCCCCTACCCTACGAGAAGTTGGGTCAACTTGGTTACTAGCTATCCTCACAGTGTTGAGAGGATCAAAATATTTGATAAGGTACCATGTTAAAATTAAAATAAACTTGTGACTAAATTGAAAGAGAGGGATTATGTATCTTCTTAAGAAACAATGGATTTGTCGTCTACTTCTCATATTAAAATCTATCAATTTTCCTTGGGATCAGACTTTGAGCCCCAAGCTTGAGTTTTGCTGCAACAAGCAGTCACACCTCTCTCTCTCTCTCTCTCTCTCTCTCTCTCTCTCATGCGTGCGCGCGTGCTACATAAAGGACTCCAATGAGAGTAAAATATGAATCTTATTTTTTTATATCTTATCCTACTTGTCCTCCTAATGGCAACTCAATCTGGAAGAAGATACGTTCACACTCCAAATATTTTTTTTCTAATATTAGATGGACTATTGGTAATGGTGAGTCTATAATGTGCTCCAAGATTCTTGATTATCTTCTATTCCTTTAGCTAGGTGGCCTACTCATGTTGATACCATTTGGCTTTTGGCAAAGGATTTGTTCGTCAAAGGCGAAAGAGATAGAATTAGCTTTTTATCCCTCAGGTCTTCGCGAAGGAGTTAAAAGATAATTTTTTTTCTATTCCAATACCGGATGGAGACAACTTTGATAGATTGGAATGGGTCCATCTTCTGGCCTGACGATTAAGGTATCTGATTTTTATTTTTTATTTTTAGTCAAATCCCAACTAAATCATAGTGTTGATATGGTTTGGAGGTTGGGTGCTCATTCCAAGGTTGGTCTATTGATATGAAAAATGGCTTGGCACTAGTTACCATGTAGAGATATCTTGCATCACGGAGGCTTTTGCATAGCGAGCCATTCTAATTTATACTCCGACGTTGAGAAGCCTATAAATAATATTTTAATTAGTGCATATTGGCGGCCCAGGTTTGGAGACCAGCCTGACTTCATGATTTTTCTATTTTTTGCAACTATTTCTCTTGATGAGTTTCTTCAAGTTATTAGAATGAAGTTCTCTAGTAAAAGATCTGAAGCAGTTTTGATGTATTATATTACCCATCAAATCAGGTGTCTAGGAATGATCGTATTTTCTAAGGTACGGGGTTGAGTGCTAGGTTGATTTTGCTAAAAGCATTTACCTATGCTCAGGAATTTGCCCAAGTGTTAGATTGGGAGAGACCTTTGATAGTAGAAAAAAATTGTGGCTCCTTTCATGTAGTTTATGCATCCCCACATGTATGTTATTTTTCTTGAGAGCTAACACCTCATTGCTTCTTAAGGTCAACTTTGATAGTAGTGTACAAGAGAAAGGTACTTTTGGTAGAGTAGGTTTTGTTATAAGGAGTGCTGGTGGAAGCCTATGTTAAGATTTTTGACACTATGTTAACTGCGGGATTACGAGCTGCATAAGAAGGATTGATTTATGTTATGCAGAAGTTGAGAGCTTCTCACATTTATTTAGAGAGAGAATTTAATTAACAGTTATTAGATAGTTTTCAAATCCACCTCTTACTTATGCTAGAACTCATCCACTTCTACATGATTGCTAGCGGAATATATGTACCCAACTCTCCATTGAGATATCATATATTTATAGAGAAGCTAATTGCGTTGCAAACTGGATAGCAAGCTATGTGGCCAATCATACTAGGACTACATTATGAGGATTCTTCAACAACTCTTCCTTCTTAATTTTTGAATATTTTGTTTTTTGATTCCTATGGTTTGTATCTGTAGTTGTATTAATTAATTCATCTAACTTACCCAAAAAAAAAGAATAAAGACCATCAAGTATCCATAATAGGAAAGTAATGGAGTAGTTCAACCCATTAGATTCTCCACATTTTTTTTCAAA
The DNA here is from genome assembly GCF_009389715.1 of Phoenix dactylifera. NCBI lineage: Eukaryota > Viridiplantae > Streptophyta > Magnoliopsida > Arecales > Arecaceae > Phoenix > Phoenix dactylifera. Next base: position 27,342,493 of record NC_052393.1, on the reverse strand, counting down.
ATTAGTGAGGTTAAATTTCACCATATCAGGAAGGCTTTGATATCTAAGAAGTTAAAACCTTTTTATAGCTAGTACCTATAGATGAGCAAAAATCTTGTGGTGCACATACTAGAGGAGATTATATGGAGTTGTCTTTCTTTTTTTACCATATATTCTATCACATCCATCTTAAAGTGAAAAATCAAAAAGTCAAGGTGGGACGGGACTTCTACTACTAATGGAGCCTGTCCATCCCATAACTTAAGAAAATAAAAAAAAGAAATACATGAAGCATTGTTTGGGAGGCCATCCACCCGTATCTCTTTCTTCTTTCTCGTCAAGTCATTTTTCCCTCTCTATCCATCCATAAGACCTTTCACCTTCTCTCCGAGTTTCTTTCTGCTCCTTCGAATCTTCTTCTTCATGAAGGCATCCATCTCAAGTGTGTATCATATGGTCATGGACTGTATACTGATAAGCACCATATTCTGGAAACTATAACGATTTTTCTAGAGATGTGTTGGGTTGTTGTTAGGTATATACCAAAGAAACTTAAAGTATATATATATCAAATTCGTCGAGTGTGTATCACCTAGATATATATTGTATACTAATAAATACGATGCTTTGGAAGCTGTGTATCAATTGGCATGGATGTATATCAATTTTTATAGAGATGTGCATTGGTTACTATTGAGTATGTATCATGTATTAGAAACCCATCAAATGTATATCACCTATATACGTACTATATACTGGTGCATAAGATATTTTGGAAGCTATATATTAATTTGTTTGAATGTATATCAATTTATCTGGAGGTATGTATTAGGTCGTTGCTAAGAATGTATCAAAGAAGCTGTAAGTATGTATTAAAAATTCGTTGAATGTGTATCATCTAGACATGTACTATATACTAGTGAATACAATATTTTGAAAATTATGTATCAATTTACTTAGAAGTGTATCGATTTGCTAGAAGGTATATATTGAGTTACTGTTGGGTATATATCAAAGAAGCTTAAAGTATATATATGTATCAAAAATCCATCGAGTGCATATTACCTGGATATGTATTAATTGTATACTAGTAAATACAATATTATGAAAACTGTATATCAATTTACTTAGAGGTATGTATAAGTCATTGGATGACTAATTTACTAAATGCATACACCTAGCTATATATTGTGGACTGATGAACATGGTCTATGTCTAGATGAAGGGACTCAGTATTTCAAAAGAGAAGAAAGAGTCTCGGAAAGGAGAAGGAAGCCTCACAAGCGAATGGTGAGAAAAGATGACTTGACGAGGAAGAATAAAAGAATATGGATGGACAGCCTCATGGATGATGCTTCATATATTTTCTTTTTTTAAAGTCACGGGATAGATAAACTCCATTAGCTTTTTCAGTTTTTACTTCACGTTGGATATAATAGGATATGTGGCAATGAGGAAAGACTACTCCATACGGTCATCAGACGATTTTTTTGTTCCTTTTATTCTCCGAAGGTCACATTTTGACGACTGATGACCTTCTAAAAAAATCTCGGCCTTGTCCGCTAGCTTGTGTTCTCGGTCATTCTAAGGATGAGACTGTTTCTCACCTTTTTTTCTTATCATGCTCTTATTGTCTACATATTTGGAAATTCTTCAAGGATAGTACCAAGTGGGAGGTGCGCTCCTTCATTGCTTTCTGAGGTACTCGGAGACGTAAATGAATTTGAAAGAAATTTAAAGCTTCTTGGATTTTTTTTCGGTAGCTATATTGTGGAAATCGTGGAACTTCAGGACAGTAAACATATCTGCTAAAGTTTGTCTATTTTAATTTTGGAAATCATATCCATATGGGAGGAGAGCTTTGTTTTGTAATTTAAAAGTTTCCTCCTGAGTCTTTGGTTTTGGCGTTTTGCTTTCACAAGTCTCTTTGTATGGTTTTCTATATCTTTCTGTTTTATACGGTAATTTCATAATCACATTGAAATCCTAATGGGCCCTACTATATAGGATTCGATCTTTCTCTTTAAAAATATAATACACAATGTATAATATATTTTACCATATGTTTATATTGTTCAATTTATAGATTCGGGCTAAATATGAATTGCCAAAAAATTCTGTCCATTCTAGATCAATATCGGATTCGGCAGGCTGGGCCTAATTTGTTTATATCTATTCAAAACTTCCAAAAAAAATCTAGATGGAACAACCTTCACATGAGTAAGGTAGAGGTTGAAGGTAACTAAAGTGATCTAAGATCTATTATGTGGCTTATTGTCTATGAGCCTTCTATACATAAAAACAAGTATGGATCAGATTTGGACACCTTTTAATCTTTTTTACTGCTCCAGTACTGGAATATTGGAATCCCTACCTATTATTATTGTCTATGTACAATATTGTGGCAGCTATAGATATGGTGAGTAACTGAACTTCTCAAAAGTGGACGAGACATCAAAACGGAAGTGCAAAGAACTTTAAATATCTTCATGAGGAATATAAAACACACCCAGCCCGGCCATCTCCAACACTCACAATCACAACCCCACTACATATATATATATATATATATAAACTACATGAGCTTAAGATTTCACACAGTATTTAAGTTCCCCAGATTCTAAAGCAGTAGCATCCAACAAGAGAGGCACAGCTAATCCAAATCAGATATCAGGCTTGATAGCCTTGCTGTACCCCGTCTGGTCATCATAGTACTTGGACCACAGCATCACCCCTCCATACTTGGTAGACTTCTTCAGCGCCGGAAGCACCTGAGACTTGAGGTCCCCGACCGGAATGAACCCACTCCCGGCCGCATCCGGCGCCGCCGGCAAGCCAAGGAACATTTTGGTGGCCTTGATCCCCGACGTCCACTGCTTCCAAGCATCCTCCAGATTGGTCACCGCCCCCGGCGAATACTGGCATGGTGGATTGTTGTAGAATTGCACCCAGACGTAGTCGAAGAGCCCGGTGTCGAGGGCTCCGCCGACCCAAGCATCCGGGTACGGGCACTGCGGCGCCGCCGTCAGGTAGACCTTCTTCCCCTTGGTACTGTAAGCTGAGAGGGACCTCGCCAGGTCGTCGTAGTGGTCAGGGCTCCCTCCCTCGATGTCGAAGTCGACGCCGTCGAGCACCGCATCGCCTAGAGGCCGAGAAGAGGACTTCCCGCCGAGGTAGCTGTTCCAGATGTATCGAGCTACTTGCCCGGCGTCATCTTTGGAAGCCAAGGAGTAGGCCCCGGCGCCGCCGCCGATGGAGAGCATGACCTTGACGCCTTTGGCCTGGCAGGACTTGATGTCGCTGCTCAGGCCGGTGCAGCCGCTGGAGTAAGGGTCGCAGTGGCCTGCGAGGTTGAGCTGCGGAGTCCTGCCGGCGCCGAAGGTGCAGAGGAAGGCCAGGTTGACGAAGGCGTAGTTTCCGGTGGCGCAGGTCTCGGCGAGGGTGCCCTCGTTGCCGTTCTGGCCCCAGTAGATGGCGATGCGCCCGGCGTCGGAGCGGGAGAGTATTAAGGAAAGGATGAGGAAGAGGAGGAACTGTGCAAGACGGGATGGTGCCATTTTTCCTCGGTTGGGTAGTGGAAAGAAGGAAATGGGATGGCTTGGTGCCTCAAAGCAGCACCGAGCTGGGATTTTATATAGAGCGCGAGCGTTTCGTCCCTTGAATGCCAAAAGCCAGCGTGCCCATTCGGTTAGGTTGGAGTGCGAGCTGACCGCGTCCGCAGACGACCTTATTTAAAATTATTCTGATTTTGGCAGCTAGCTTGCCGCGGAGTGAGTACGAAGTGGGATTACCTGAAAGTTACATGAAAGATTAGCTTGCACACGTTAGCTCCACTGCGGAAACAAGACGAGTCGAGTGTATTTGGTTCTCATAAAAAAATTATCTTAATAAATATATTTTTTAAAAAAATGATGCTCAAAAAAATAATTTTTATACATTTAATTGATCATAAAAAATAGTATAGAAAATATTCTTTCTATTGACGCCAAAATCCTGCTTGACTGTGGAGGTTTGGAGGGTATCAATCAATTCATGGAGAGATGTTGGTCTGCACACACATACAAAAAGGCTCGTTAGAATGGCTCCGATCGATCCTCCGATGCTTAAGTCAGAAAGAGCTTTAAAACAAGAGTAGAAAAATAGCAAGTATAAGAGAAAAGATTAGTTTAGAATATTGCATTCTTCTGGCCTTATCATCTCGGCCTTCTCAGGTCGATATTCTTACCTCAACCTTTTCACCTTAGTCTTCTAGTTCTAGTCAACCTTCCAATCAACTTTAAAAACTTAGCTTTGTAGAGCTCCGCCTTTTGGAACTTTGCCTCGAGCTCCTCACCTTGGCCTTCGGCTTGGTAGCTCGGCCAAGGCCAAGTACCTCAGCCTCACTCTCCACCTCAACCTCAGCCTTTATTTTGGCTTTCTCACCTCGGCCTTGGCAACTCATAAACTTGCTAACCTGCCAAAGAAGAGCAGAATGATGAATGAGGACTTGAGAGCCTTTCACCATAAGAGCTTTAAGCTATGAGTGCCTTTAGCTACGAGAGCTCCTCCTTTTGGGATCCCTTGCCCCTACTTATATAGGTGTAGGAGTAAAGATTCATTACAACTGGTGGTGGAAATCAAGGGATGAGCCATTAACTCCTTCCTTACAAGCCATAACCATCCTTCCTCACAAGCTATAACTATCCTTTCATTTTTGGATTCTCTTAATTGCGGCGTTGTAACCATCTAAAATTCAACCTTTTCAAAATTGCTTGCCACATACCCATGCACGATAGAAAAGCCATCCACAATAGAAAGGTTGGTTTTATGCCATATCACTTTTTGTGACTTATGCTTGGTTGACTATCTATTTTTTTTAAAAAAAAAAATATTATATAAAATATCTGTTATACCATTAATAAAAGGATTACATGAAAAAAAAAACATCACATACATAAAAGGCATTTTTGGAAAATAATTACCATAATTTCCAACCTATCGGAAGCTGGCTTTCCTATACATGGGTTTTTCTTTCCCATAAGTAACTCGTTTGGCCCGTGGGAAGAGGAGGAAAAGTGTGATCAATGGGAAAATAGACAAATACCTCATGTTAGTTGGAATTTTCAAAATAGAGAGATGACAAAGTAGTTTTCCTATGGAAATATTCTCCTATTTCATAGAAAAGAAAAGCCCATGTGAGATATGGAAAAGTCCAATTCCTACCGGCTAAAAATTGAAATATTTTTTTTTCCGAAAGTATCCTTAAGCTTTTAGATAGAATGGGACAAAATACTTTCTTTTATTAAGGGCATAAAATCAAATCACTTATTGCAAGTACACTTAAATAATATCCAACACTAGACATTACGTACAGGACATGAAACTCTCGCGAGATGAACACTGTAAAAGAAGCACCAGAAATGGAATTAGAGCACAAAATTGAGGAAATAAGCCACTGATACAAACACTATACTGCTCAAAGGAAAATTTTCAGCAAAAGAATAAAAGGCCATGATACGAACATACAAACAGATTTAAGGACAGCTAAACATCTCTCAGTGACCCCGCCTGAAAACTGAGAGACACCGCCCTGATGACTTCTTGGGCCGATCCGCTTGCGCATCTAGAACCTGTTCAGCGAATTTATTAGCACAGTTATGATGCCTGTAAGGCACGCAAGAGACGAGTCTAATAACCAACCTCCTTAGCAATGAGATCTAGCATCTCAAAAATTTCTGAAAAATCTGGCCTTATAGATGGATCCTGTTGCCAACATCTTTTGAGCAGTTCAGCAAGCTTAGGGTGAGTATGCTCAGGAATGATAGGACGCAGTCCCTGAAGCCAAAGCGTAAACGGCCGCTGAGTCAGTATTTCCAAATGGCAGTGGAAGAACATTAACAGAAGCTAGATTTCAGCATCTACTAATTCTGAAACTTAATCTACTTCTTTTGAAAAATAAATATCTAAATGAGTTATGGGCAAAATAAAATTTCATGGTAAGCCAAAAATCATAAGGTATAGAGTTTGGCAGCTTGAAGTTATGGAAAAATGAATTCTGATATCTGTGTTTCCTAGCAAGTTGGCGAAAGAGTGTGTTCTTTTCTCCTCCCCATTGCATCCATATATTATTGAGCATGCTGAGGACCAGTACAATCTTAAAATGTACTGCATGATATAAAAGTGCAAAACCAAGGAAATTAGCACGTCTCATGCTACAAGGTGCTATCAAAAAACCCTTATAATCCATCATCTGAGTCTAGAACTAAATCCATTTTCATGCTCAAATAATTATACCTCATAGCTCAAAATAATTATACCATATCGCTCAAATAATTATAACTTATAACTCAAATTATGGTATTAAACATTGAGCAGAAGACATCACTAGATTTTTTTTTTCTTTTTTTTTTTTTTGCAATTTTACTTGTTTGCCACCGGAATACATGCATTTTACCCATTTCTAGCGTAAGGAAGGTTGGGCTTTTTGTGCTAAAGAGAATGTATTGGTCTTGACCACATGTATGGTAAGTGGTAACCATGATAAGACTGGTATGCTCATGAAACAACAAATGTTAGTGGTTATGTAATTACTTATCTCAACAGTAATGGGAAGGCATAGAAACTTAATAACATGAATTCACAATGTGTTTGCTGTCAAGCAAGGTTTTTAAGTGCTGAAGGAAGGTACTCATGCCAACACCAAGGCAAACTGATTGTTGGTAGAGTATGCCGGCCCTGTAACTAGCGTTGGTAAAGGGGAAATACTAAGTACTGCTTCCTTCTGGTATGTAAAGGTACATGCATGGTATGGAATGGCACCTAAAACCTTGCAATCAAGTGATAAGGCATCAAACCTCATGGACATTGCTAACTCATTTGACACTATAATAGGCCTAAACAGGACAAAATTATTCCATTGTATATAAATAACATGGAATAGTGGTGGCATAGAGATAAAATAACATGAAGGATTCGGGAATTGGCGGATTGAATCAACACTATATATACAATGTTTGGCCAAAAGAAGGTTGGATAAAGAATGTTTGATAGGAAGCTGAGACAATCCAATCTTCTCATAATCTGAATAAATCTTTTAAGTAATGCGCTAATGTGTTGGCTAATGCTCCCAGCATAGCTAGCAATAATACATGTAATGTATTCATGGCGGCCGCGTATTCATCCTTGAGTGGCCTTGGAAGGTCGCCTAGGGATGTCTGCCGACCAGGGGAGTCCTAGCCCGATGGGGGGTGCGCATTGCCCCGGGATGTTGGGCCTATTAGAAGACCGAGGAGACTATATTCCATGTACTCCTTGGTTGTTAGAGGGCGGCTGCGTTATGGAAGTGTGCCTTGGCTTGCTCTAGTTTGAGATGGAGCTGGTCGTCGACAGAGGACTTTCTGACCCTACTGGCTGAGTCCTCTCGGAGTCTCGGGCTTCTGTCCCTGGAGATTAGGGCAGCCTATCTGGCTTATCATTACTGGCTAGATCGGAATGCCTGCATCTTTGAGGATAAAGCCAAGCTATTGAGTTGTAGTTGACAGAACCCTACTTCATACGGTAGAGGTACTTGAGGTCACTGCGTCGTCGTCCCTTGGGGCGACCAGGAAAATCTGGGGCTCTCATTTTGCTCACGTAGCGCCCAGGTGTGTTCTCATTTCCTGGGAGCCCCCACACCCTGGCTTCCTCAAGGTAAACTTCGACGGCAGTACCCAGAAGGGTGGTTGGTGCGACATCGGCTGGGGGTCGGTGTATCTTCGACCAGTCTGTCAACAGTACTAAGTTAAGAGCAGCATGGAAGGAAGTATACTATGCGAGACGGATGTTGGGGGCAGACCGCATTATCATTGAGAGGGAATTTACCACGGTGATCCGAGGGATCCAGGGGACCAGGGGCATTGATGGAGGATTGCGATTGCTCCACGACATTCGCCGTCTGCTAGGTGAATGCATCTCCCATCGGGCCTCTCATGTCTACAGAGAAGGCAACAGTGCGGCGGATTGGGTGGTCTCCTATGCGGCTCATCATTCAGGCGACTTCATCTGGGTGAACCAGGCTTCTGTCCCGTCTTCCCTGCAGTCTATTTTACTTTCTGATTTTTTGGACAATTATCACACCCAAGGTACGCGGTACCTAGCGTACTGACAACCGGTAGGCTCCGGTATCGGTGCCGAACCAATACCGTACCGATAGGGCTGGTTCGGCCTGGTTTCAACCCCGTTGTCGTTTTTTTTTTTAGGGGGGAGGGGAGTTTTCTCACTTTTGGATATTTTTTTGATGTTTCTATATTTAGATTTAAGGTTTAAACTAGAAGATGCATCTTATTCCTTCCAAATGACTCAAATAATAAGATGAAAAATATAAAATATCTTCAAATTAAGATACAATCAATTACATACATTCAAAGCACTCTCGGATATCTAAAATCGGATCGAGTGGCGATGCTTCTTGTCGATATCTGAATCATCAGCATAATACAGAGGCAGATCAACCCATCCCTCTAACCAAGCGGCGTTGTAGTCTTATATGCTCAATCTCCGAGAAATGCGCGTCGGATCATAAGAACTCTCGGATCTCTCACTGAAGCTCTAGCTCTGAGAGGTGTCTTGATAATATGGTTGTGGAAGGGCCCATCCAAATATGCCGGCATCAAAATCCGACCCGTAAGACCCTCCGGGCTGCGCAGAGCAGTAGCCACCGAAAGATGACTCCGATGCACCATATCCATAGGCCGGCTGAGGCCGCAGATAATAGGAAGACTCGAAACTTGATACATCAATGGATCCTACTCCACATGGGAGGTCATCTGCAGCTGCATCCTGTCCTCCTGAACGACCTCGAGGAGCCCGTCTTCGATATGCAATGGTATCTAACCGGCCTATATCAGACGGCCTACCGTGATCCATATCTTGTGTAGCATGCGTAAACTGGAACTCATTGGTGTATCGAAAACCTTTCTCCGACTGTATCTCATAAGTAGTACCATACTGTTCTCCACTCTCTTCATGGCAGTAGATCCATCACCACCAGAACCTTTATCGCTGCTAATCCAAGTCTCCTCGACACTCTCCATTGGGGCCCTTTTCCTTTCTCGTTTGCTAGGATTGACGCCCACCTGATCGAGTCGACTGGATACTAGAGCGTCCTCGTCCTCGCATCAGAGAATCATCTCTCTAAACGAAAGTGTCGTACCAGTCATGTGGTGACTGGCTCCCCTCTAGCCACGTCCTATCAGCTGTAGGAGTGCGTGGAATGTTGCGCTCAGCCCATTGCTGTGGATCGACCATAGCCTCGATGGCTATGATGCTGGCTGGTCGTCAAGGCGATCCTGGTTCATCAAGCTCGGACTTCTACTGCTGGCCCGCAAGCCAGTCAAGCATAGCATTATCGTCATCATCTATGAAAGTCCTATAGATGGGATCTGCATACTTGAACTTCATTTCCTCCTGAATGCATTTTAGCCTCAACCGCAGATTGTACTGCACATAAACTCGGTCGTTAAGGCGCTTTTGTGTCAAACGGTTTTTCTGTTTGTTGTGGATGAGGGCGAAGGTGAACCAGTTGTGCTCAAAGCCACTCGAGGAGACCGTTTGGAAGAGGATCCAAATAGCTATCCGCTTAAGATTTTTTACGGATCCGCCAAAATGAATCCACCATTCAGCTGCAAAAATATTGAAAATAATTACATATATGATGGCCTCACAGTTGAAGATAATTCAGCTGCAAAAATGTCTTGCAGATTTGTATTGTACCTGAATTCATAGTTATCTTTCTCACGACAGCTGGTCGTTGTCCAAAGCTGTGGCTGTCCTCTCTAAATAATTTGGTCAGTGAAAAAAACTTGTTGTAGTATGTTAATAATATAAGATCCGATATATTTACATATGCTACTAAATCATAGTTACCTCTTCTATACATGACGCGGCGATTTCTGAATCAGGCTCCATTTTATAAATAACATTACGCAGAGCATCAAGAAGTTCATCATCCATACCAATTCCACTCTCGTACTGGAACCAGAGATTCAGATAGTATGCTGCACATAGACGACACCATCTTAGTATAATTATACAAATATATCCATCAGTATAATTATCAATATTATCGCTTACCTCCTAGATGCAATTTTCCACCCATTTGGGCTTTCTACTGCCGCTCAATAATGTCGATGTACTCTTGAGCATGGGCTACATTTGCCTCCATGATCTGAGCCTTTGCATTCTTCATCATGTGATACAAAAAGCCCATCTAGGGGTACCTCTCGCTATCCACGGCCCGCAGCACTTCATATAATGGTTTGATAGCCTTGACTATCGCATTGGCCCACAGCGCGTGGCAAGTGCCACATTCTCTGCATTGTGGCACTTTCAAAAGTGCCATAGCGCGGGCACTTAGCGCGTGGCTGGCACTTAGCACGTGGCTACAGCCACGCGTTGTCCCCCACTCCTACCGGTGCGAACCGAGTAGTTCCCACTGGTTTGAGCAAGTATCCGTGCGAACCGAGCGGTGCTCGTACCGATGTGAGTCGAGCCGGTTCGCACCGGTACGAGCCACGAAGCGACCGGTTCCGACCCAGATTGGGTCCGAACCGATTTCTACCTTCGTACCGGACCGGTGCCTGTCACGGGCTGAACCGACCGGTACAGGTCGGTTCAGCAGACCTTGCTCCCACTTGTTATGTGTGAGTTGCCGATGTAACAATAAAAATAATAATAATAATACATGTAACGTAGAACTACATATTTATAACCTCAAAACAGAAAACTGCACTAGGCAAATTATTTAACAAGTTGCCAATAAACTCATGTAATGCCATAGTTGAGTATATTTGTTAATGTCCAGGGTTTTTTATAGAGAATGGATGGGAGAAGGGATGAGCAAATAGTATATACTCAATAGAAAAGAGTGCAAAAAAAGAAAAAAATTGGTTCACTGTCATGTGTAGTTTTTAAGAAGTTAAATCATGAAGGAACAATTTATATTGGAAAGAAGTATGATGTATACCTTTTCAACCACACCCACTGCTGCTTGTAATGGTGTTAAGTCCTCATATGGTACCTGATAAAAGGGATTGTGATATTAAATCATATCAGTGAAAAAAGAGAAGCAAAATCAATGTAGCAAAGAGGCTTGTATATATTATATGTCAAAAGGTGTTATGTCAAGAAAATGCTGCAAATACCTTCCCAGTAAGCAACTCCCACAGCACAATGCCAAAACTGAAAACATCAGCCTTCTGATCATAGGGCTTGTGTTCGCCGACCTAGAAACCAAAATTATGTTGATGAGAAACTGTTGAGAACAGAAAACTCTTTCTGGAAAAGATATGGCAATCTATTCCAGCTGAATAGCTAACATGTAAGGAAAACATATTACATTACACATTGCTGAACCTTTGTTCTCTCTCTCTCTCTCTGTGTGTGTGTGTGTGTGTCTGTTTATCATCAATATAATTTCTTAACTGTAACATGCCAAATATCATCAACCTTTTCCCAAATTGCCGAACTTGCTTGACCTCTAGACCAACCTACTTAGACAAATTATTTTAGTAGGTGAGTCAAATGATCTAAGTGGATGAATCACCTAGTGGGCCTCACCTGCTTAGCCAACTTACCTTGCCTATAAAAAGAGGCAAGGGGGACCAGCTAAGGAGGAGAAAAGTGAAAGTGTGAAGAGGAAGGAGGAACTTTCACAAGGGCTTTAGGACTCTTTTGGCGTTACAAGGTAGTGATGACTCCATATTCGTTTGGATTTATGAGAGTTTGTGAGCCTTTAAATTCTTTTTGGATTTAGGTCCGTTCCAACCTTGCATAAATTTTATATTTCATGGCTTCTTGTATGCAATTCATCATCCCATCTTGAAGTCACATTAGATTTTGTTTTTGTAAAACTTATGTTCAAGTTTCTTTAGACCTAGACATTGCTTTGGAACCTATAATTAGCAACCTTGGAAATCCTGTATAACCCTTGAATCCAAGTACTGTTTGGTGTTTGAATTTTGAGATAAAAAATGTGCTTTTTATATTTCCAAATTAAGTATTAATTCCAAATTCTAACACATTAAATAGCTTTCAAAACCTAGGGCTCCTTCAGGCCATTGAATCTGCAATTTATTTTGGATTCTAAAGTTATTCTACATAAAAATTATGATCAGTACCAGGATCCTTACTTGTTAATCTTTGGAAATTTGATACTTGTTAATCTGAAATTATGATTTGGTCCTCTAAATGATGTTTTGAGCTCACATATGTGCATGATTGAATTAAGAATATATTTTTATGAAAACCTCATATATTTGCGGCTTTTATTTGGAACTTCAGATAAGTGTTTTAGGTTATATTTGTGAAACCCTTTCAAAACTGAGTATTATTATCATACATAAAAGATATAGATGTGGTCCCCTTGCGAGCTAGTATTTCACCCAAGGTCGGAGGAACCGGTACCGAGCACCGTACCGGTGCTCTGGTGGGACGAGTCGGTACGGGCTGTACCGGGCCCATACCGACAGAGTCAATTGTACCGTTGGAGAGAGGAAAAGAAAGAGAAAGAGGAGGAGAGAGGAAGGGGGGCTGGTGGAGGCTAGCAGATGCTGACAGAGGCGGGCGGATGCCATAAGGGGCCGGCGGAAACCGCGGCTGGTTTTTCTATTTTGAACGAAATAGAGGTCTAGTAACGGCCTCCGCCAGCGTCTGCCACCCTTCCCTTTTCTTCCCTCCCCCGCTCACTCTCTCTTTTCTTCTCCTTCTCCGGCTTTGGCAACGGGTCTAGTTTTCATTGCCGGAACTGTACTGATGAGTCACCGGTACGGCTCGGAATGGTCGGAACCGCCCAGTTTGGGATGGTTCTGCCGACCTTGATTTCACCCCTGTTTGAACAATAATGAGGATTTCTTAGGATCCCTGGCTAGGTTTATAGGTAGCAACATTCAAATTGTGGATGAGGATTCTCGTGAACCCTTAGCAAAGTGGTATATACGGACCTCAAGGAGTATGTAGCCCCATCCGAAATACTTTTTCTCCAGTATAGGATTTATTTGGCCTCATCTAGTTTACTTGTAAGGATTTTATCTGGCCTCATCTGCAATAGCAAGGAGAAGTTATGTGGATTAAGGGTAAAAGAATAAAATATGGCTTTTCTTATAAGAAAATGTCATTTATGTGAATCAGTTAAGACCTTTCCATGATTTTTGTCTCTTCCGACTACATGAATCTTTGTTAGAAGATTTTATTTTCAATACTTCATCTTGATATTGTTTCATTGAACCTTTATCTAAGCATTTTCTAAAAACTTAATTTATGAAATATGTGCTAAACACTATTTGATATCAAATTAGACTTAAATTCCTTAGGCAATGGTGAAGTTACTACTTATCAAGCTATGTTGCTCGCTCCCATCATGATCATTAACTTTTCAAAGTGATTGATAAGAGAGTTAAACTAGATTGTGAATAAAGAGGAATATATAAGGATCAACTTTGGAGGTGCACTTTTGGATTTGGTAAGCATTGAGGTTAAGGTTTGCCCGGTACTAGACTCCATATCAGTGCCACACTAGCACAATGTCGGTACAGTATAGTACAAAAATTTTTTGACATACCAAATGTTTGTATGTCATCCATACCAGATACTGTTACCAAACCGATACAGTACGGTATGCCCCGTACTGTACGGTTCGGGCCAGTACGGCATACCATAATTGAGGTAGCACCAAGCACATACGTCTTGAAGGTACACTATGTTGCAAAATGGATTTTATCCTAGAGTCGTATTGGATTATTCTAGTTTTCTACTTTAAAAAACTCTATAATATCATTTGTTTTTGTTCTAGTTTGTAATATTTTTTTTCCATCTTTGCATCCTTTTGATTGGTTATGCGAGTCACGACTCTAGATTCAAGTGAGTTCATATCTCAGGTCATTACAAATATATACTCAATTTTCCATCAATCTAGTATGGTGCACCAGATAAGGATCAATATGAACTAGATCTTTAGCCCTGATGAATTTTGAAACCCCAAAACACTAGTCAACTTTAGAAAGTTCAATTATATTGATATATTGGACTCTTATCAGCTTCAGTTTCAGCTTTTAAGATGTAAAATTAGTTATAATGATCTTATTGTATTTATTCCTTTGAGGAAATTTACACTTAACATCATTTGAAATAAGGTCTAGTTTATTTTTTAAAATTTTGGAAATCATATAGGTTTGACTTAATATTTTTTGAACCTGTATGCACATGTTACATCTTGAAATTCTACTTATATGAGTTTCTTTTATGTACTTAATTGCATTACTATTTATGTTTCATTAGAGCTTCCATGGCAGCATATTGAAATCCTATTAATTCTTAAAAAAAGCTCTATCTAAAAGATGAAAGAGGAGCTTTAACTCGGTAGTATAAGTGACCCCTTTCGAATTGTCAATCAGGAAATAAGTGGACCTATAACCAGGTGGTATGAGTGGCCTCATTTAAATTATGAATGAATATATGTGTATCGTTGTCCAATTGTTGCAACTGGACCTTTAGGATCATAGGTGGCCTCAGCACCAGCAACAAAAATAATGAGTAGCCTCATCTGAATTGCTGGCTATAGTATAAATGCGCTCAGTTGCACTAGAAATGAATATACAAATAGCCTTGAGCATATGAGTGAATCTTTCAAACAATATATGGTTCTAGACTATTTTCTATTCTTAGCATTTTAGTCCTTTCACAATATATCATGCTTAGCGTTTCATTAACCTATTGCTCAAACTTCTGAATGATGATTTGATTTATCTTATTTTTGTTGGAACTTTTTTAATGAGAAATTACACTCTGTTAACCATGCGTAGCTCATTCCTGTCATTATTAGAAACATTTAGAGTAATTGGTTAAAGTTGCAATCAGTTTTGGAGGATAAGAACAATCAATTTGTGGAGTACATTTTAGGGATCAGGTAGGTATTCAAGCAACACCAACCATATAACATTCTACATAACGTTGCTTTGTAACATTTCAAGGTATAATATTACATAAAATAGGCTATGTTCAGGATGTGATTGTATGTGTTTTCAAGACTATAATTCAAGGATTTGAGTCCAGTAGGACTGGGACGGTAGCGTTGGTACTTGGTACCATACTATTCTGAGAGCCAGGACCAAGACACCTAGGGGGTACTGATTCTCTACTGAATTGGGACATCCTGACTGTCCTAATTGCAACCCAACATTTGGGTCACACCGTGATGGTCAAAACAGATTGGGACGATTTTTTTTTTTCATTGTTGTTGTTGTTAACATCTTTTCCCATTTGTCCTAACTTTATCGTCCTATCCCAATTTTGTACCATCCCAGAAGCAAACCAAGATAGACCTGATACCGAGATTTAAACTCTTGTTTTGGTTCCTATTATGCTTTTAATTAATATATGTTCAATCATTTGGTTGCCCAGGGAAAGGCTCTATCTCAGTGTTACTTTCGAATCTATATTTGACTGACTACAATAGTTACACTTTCGGATTCATAAGTTCGAGTTTTGGTTTGTTAGACAACATTATCAAACATCAACACATTGTAAGAACTCAAAATAGACAAAATGTTGCAGTTGGAAAGTTTGAAAGTAGTTAGGATAAGTATCCAAAAAACACCTCAGGAGCCATCCAACGGTATGTTCCTGTCTCTGCTGTCATAACTCCAGATTGAGCTTTAACTCGTGCTACTCCAAAATCTGCAACCTTGACAACCTATGAAGAATGATGCATCAAAATCTGAAAACAAATGAATAAAAGAGGAAATAGTAGACATAATAAACATAGGCCAACAAAGGTCGAAGAAAAAGAAAAAGAAAATGTTCACAAGCACCACTAAGTTTTAGAAAAGAAAATTCAAGAAAGAGATAAATGCATTTAAAAATTTTAATAAAGTTATAGTGATAACAAATTGTCAAATGTCCCTTGGATCAATATTTTCACTTGTATTCCTTGAGATAATGCATTTATTGAATAATAAAGCCCATGATCTCAATAGGTCAAGCAAAACACTTCTTTATTTACAAGGCCAACTTGATCCAAGTTTTCAAATTCAAGGATGAATCAATCCTCTATTTCTCATACACAAATAAGCTTTACTTAACCTAAAGCACTAATATATACTAAGATTTTTTTAAACTAAGTTAGCTTGATCATAGCACGGATCTGCCTATTGTGCTGGTATGGGGCCCTTACTAAACCAAATTGCTTGGAACTAAGCAGTTTTGGTTGGCTTGGCTTGGTAAGGACGACGTGCACTAGATCGAGCCAGCCAAACATTGTACCAAAATTGCCCGATTCAAGGCGTACCATACCATACTAGGTCGGACCAGTTCATAAATAGTATTCAGATTGGTACAAAACCCATACTAACCTGTACTAACCCATATCAAGACGTACCGATCCGTATCTCCCAATTTCAAGCAATACCATGATAAAAGTGAGAAAAATAGCTTGAGAACTGTCTTGGTACAAGTTGCTTACTGTACCATACCGTACGGAACGATATTAGGTATCGAGATTGCGAACCTTAATTGTACCTCTAGGTGTTTTCTTGATAAACAAAGAATGATCAGCTTGGTTCTATTGGAATCAAAAGTCAAACAATGCACTATTGAACTTATCAAACTACAATTGACTTCTTCGATTAACAAACAAGAGATAAACCTTTAGCTAGAGTAGATCCAGGAGGTGGATGCATGCAGACCTCTTCAGATAAGTTTCCAGGCAAGAATGCATTCTTCACAACAAGTTGGAATAACAATAATCCACGATTCACTGTAATATAATTAACCACTCTGACAAAGTTAATCTTGGCCACTGGAGAAAAAGCCTCCAAATAGTCTACATCATAGATTTGAGAGTATCCTTAGCTACAGTTTAGCCTTGTATTTCTCAATTGAGGCATCCAGGTTGAAACTTTATTATATTCATTTTCCAGTAGGCAATGGTACTGATTCCCATGTTTCATTTTTGTGAAGTGTTTCCAGTAGGCAAGAGCAAATGACCCAGGAGAAATTAAGAGTCAAAGGAACAAAATGATTGATAAGACGTGAAGTCCAAGATCTCTTAGGCCTCCGAAGAAGAATGGATAAGTCATCATTAGGACTAGGTATAGAGGAAGAATGGATAATTGTATTTGGATCTTTTCTCAAGTCAGCTAATTAATTAGAGGTCTGTTTTAGCTTATTATTCTTGTTTCTCCTAGTGTACACAATTGTCTAAGGTGTCTCCTTGACTTGTGGGATATGAGATGGTTCATCAACAAGGACCAAAAGAAAAGGAAATTTCGAAATTCCATTTCCACCTTGAGATAAAAAAAAGTATCATCAAAAGAAAGGCCTCCACGAGTAATATGGCGTTTCTTCATAAAAGGTAACATCCAAGGAGGTATACATTTTATGTGAAACAGGAACATAACATCTATAACCCATTTAACAGTGGGCATATAGAAGAAGATACGTTTGAAAAATTTATGATGCAACCTTTCTAGAGAAAAACTAATGTAGTGAACAAAACAAACGTGTGCACAAGACATGGGGAATTATATGAAAAACAGATTCATGAGGACAGAAAACTTGCATAGGACTTTTATAGCCCAACATAGAAGATGGGTCCTATTTATTAAATAGCAAGCAATTAACAAAACATCACACCAATAAGTTTTTGGAAAAATTCTTTTAAAAAGAAAAGCACGAAATACCTCAAGTACACATTGGTTCTTTTTTTCAGCAACTCCATTTTAAAAACATGCGGCAACACATGATAACTATAATAGCATTCCCTGATCCTGAATGTAAGGCCCAGCCCTTTGGCCTAGCCTAGCACCAAAACTGGTCTATTTCATAGTCTGTCCTAGCATAAGGACAAGGCCCACCCTATTACCCTAGTCTATCACCAAACGAGCCACCCAACCAGGGCAGAGTCCTGTTCGAGTTGGAGAAGGAGACCATCTCTGACTCATTCCCAACCTCACCAGAGGCCAGGAAACCCAAGCCTACACCTATAAAACCCTTGCCCGCCGCCCGCCCGCCCGCGTTAACCACCACAGCATCTCTCTATTTCTCTCTCTTCATTTTCTTGGAGGTGCCAACACCTTTGTTCTCATCAAAGTCACTGCCAAATTTCGCCAGAGACAAGGTAAGCAGCGCCTCCATCTCACCTACACTCCCTCTTCCATTCCCTGAATGAGCATTGTTCCACCATTCCATCACCTATCGGATGTTGCCAATCCTTCGCTCGCTACCCTTCACCGTCATCACCAGACCACTGCTCTTGCCTCCTCTTCCCCTTCCTAAGAAAGGTCCTGATGAGATTCCTCCTTGTGTACACACTCTCATGACCTCTCTCTCTCTCTTTTTCCCTCTCTATGGTATTTGGCTGGACATTGACATAGCATCCCTTTCTCCCTCTGTCCCTAAGTCAGTCCAGTAGAGGGTCTCAAATTGGTGTTTTTGCAACCACCATCGTGTCGGCCTCCACCCTACCCTTCGCTAAGCACCACTGGACCCCTGCAATAGCAACCCCACCATGCTGCCTTTGCCTAACCAAACTTCTGTATTTCGATTTGGCAGGTTGTTTCTTAGAATCAGACTGATCCGAGTCACCAAATGTCGCAACCTAGTCGGGCCTTGTCCTTCCTCCAACTTTTTATCATATTTCATCACCCTTATTCCCTTTGCAATCTTCTCTAATTATTGGTCATGGTATTTTGTAGGGGTATTAAGGACTTAAGAGTTTTATTTTAGAATTTATCATGGCTATATTTTAATAAAATATAATTTTAGATAATATGTTTTGAGGGAAACTTTTAGATTTAGTTGGATTTGTTTGCTGCTAAGTGTGCTTGCAAGGTAAGTAACAATTCACCTTCCCTAGAATTTTCAATTATTACTCTAAATAAATATTAATAACAAATAAATTATAAATTTATTAACAATGAATCTTATAAACTTGTGTTTTAAAAAAGAAAGCAGAATTGTAAATTGAAAATATTATTTTATTACAAAATATTATACATGTATGTTTACAAATCTTTTGTTGAAGATGCATACCTATTTACAATTTGACATATATATGATTTATGAATAGCTTTGATACATTTCGAATTTTGGACTCTCAGTCTGATTATGTTTGGGACCCTACTAATTAGGAGTTATGCATTGATACTTTGATTGCTCCGGAACTATTTATTCTAGCCCTGACACAAGGTATAAATGTGGTATTCTAGCTCTGCCATAGGGTATAAATATGATATTCTAGCCCACTCTACAAGGTATAAGTGTGGAGTCGACTCCACAAGATATAAATGTGGTTCTCTAGCCCGGCCACAGGGCATAAATGTGGTTATAGTCTAAAAAGCTATTGAGTTGAATTACAATATTTTAAATTGTTCTTATGAATATGAATATGAATATGGGTACTTGAACAAGAATGAATATTCTTGATTATAAAAGAATTATTTTATTTAAATATAATGATTTTTCTTATATGCTTAGTATTAGCAAGATATTTATTTAATTTATTACATGAATTATCTAGTTAAGGTATTCATTACTTATTGGGTTGTTAAGCTCAGTATTTAGTCTCTCCTTTCTCACCAGTCTATAGAACAAGTTGCTAATAGGGTACTGTTAATGGAGTATGACATGTGAGAGCTGAATGTTCAACATAACCTAGAATTAGTATCTGTTTCCTTAGTATAAATAATGGAAGCATTTTTATGGGTTGCTTTCTTGGATTTAGCATTTGAAGAATGGTTGATGTTAGATTCTTGCGAACAAAATTCTTGGAGTTGGAGGTTCTTGTTAGTTTTGGACTTCTTAGTTATTAAATTTGGATTTTAGTTGCTTTGATTTTATTCCATTGCCTATTTCTATTATGATAACATGATGGATGTCTTGCATGCATGTAGGGAAACGCTCTACGAGTATGCGTTGGGTGCCATATCTCTAACACATTATTCAGGTATAGTGCGAGATGCTAAAAAGATAAACTTTTTGACATATATTTCCCTTATCAATCCTAAGAACCTTAATGTTAGAATTGAATTGTTTAACCACTACTTTATGAAAAATTTTGAACATGAAAGAAACCATCTTTTCTTTACATGAGATAAAATCAATAAGATCACCAAACCGGTTAAGAATGATCCACACCAGAATGCCTTACTTATTAACAGTAATTGGAAAGTTGCCATGACAAAAAAAGGTGCAGAAATAACTACCTCATTTTCATCCATCAGAAGATTAGCAGTCTTCAGGTCCCTATGGATTATATTATTTTGGTGCAAGTAGTTCATTCCCTTGGATACATCAGTTGCAACTCTGAGTAAAGCAGGCAGCTTAAAAACACCTTTCTGCTTGTGAAGAAAGTCATGGATACTTCCACCAGGCATAAACTCTGAGGATGAAACAGGTACCTCAGTAAAACTTCGAACAAATTTTACTAGCATACAACAAGAATGTTGGAGCATTAGTTTATGCATGATATAGTCTTGATTTCTATCAACAAACACTTTCTAAAATTTATCATATCCTTATACCTGTAACAATACACAAACATGGGGGTCTGGTGCATGCACCAATAAACTGCACAACATTTTTGTGGCGAACTTTTCTGCAAAAGATAAGATTAGAAATAATTGAAGAAGGTAAAGAAGCAGAGTCAGGGACAAAGATGTGAACATATTTTTTTCAGACAAGACTGGAGTTTAACATGCAGTTTCTCTTAAAAATAAAAAAAAATCTCAGAAAGTGCATTTATAAATTCAAAGAAGAACCAGATGGCACTGCAAAAAATTATGCATAAGCATAGTACATCATACCAACATCCATAATTAACATCCGATGGGTTTGACTTTATGAATAACGCTTTATTTTCATTCCTTCCTATATCTTTTAAATTCTTTATTCAAATGATTGGTTCACGTGAATACTTTTTACCATTACCAAGGGTCTAAATCAAAATCCGCCGTACCGGTACCGGTCAGCGTACCGGTGGCGATCTGGACCGGTTCCGTACCGGTTTCAAATTCAACGCTGATCCACATTGATCCCATACTGATTCCGTACCGGTCCCGTACCGGTCTGTACCGGTTCTCCAACGATAAACTACCGATACCGGATTCCACGCTGATCCGGTATCAATCCGAGGCCGGACCGGTACGTAACGGCCGGTACGCACCGGTACGGCAGATCATGGTCTAAATACTAGTACGTACTATCACACTAGTCTGGTCCTGGGTCTAGGATGCTACCATCCACTCTCGGGATGGTCTAGCATTTGGCCTCTGTATCATAATCCTTTCTTTAGTTTTTTTTAGTTTTTCATCTTGCATTGTATTAAATGAATTTCTAGTAATTATTTAATTATTTAAAAGTCCTCAAACATGAATTTTGAGTCCATGATAGGATGTATGGTACTGGTATTGGTACTGATACTTTTGGTTTGAATAAAATTTAAAACTTATCAGTATGTGCAAGGTCAGCATCAAGGAGGCCAGATCTCAATAAGGACAAGCTGGATCTAGGCTGAGCCTCCCTCCTTCCCCTCCTTTCTTTCTCCTCCCCCTTTCTCTCTCTCTCTTTTGCTCCTTGAGCCTGAGGCCTTCCCATGAATGAAGATATGAAAAAAGAGAGCAGCACGAGAGCCAATGGCTCTTTTTCTCAAAACAAAGGGACTTGATCTGATCCCAGCTACTACTAGTCAAACCGGCTTTGGTACCATCCTATTATAACTAGTTTCAAGCAGGATAGGCAGGACATCATGCCCAAACTGACGTCCTCCACTTCTCCCACATATCATTCTCTTTGTCAGTACAGTACCAGTAGTATGGCTCAGTACCACCAATACCTTAATCCATATTCTAGTTTTTCCTTAACTTGCAAGAGAAAAAATTCAAAAGAAAAGCATTCCAGTTATGCTCCTAGCAACCCGGGCCCCAGTTATGTTCCTAGCAACCTGGGGTACTTGAAGGGGCTAAATGAAGACAGATCTAACCATTAGCATTTTTATACACAAAGTAGCTGCCCTAAGACTCGAACCCATGCCATTGCACTTGTCAGTCCAAGCCTTTACTATTACACCAAGTAATGGCCCCTAGGAAAAAACATGTAAATAACTCCTGAAAACTTCAGCAAGAGAAGTGATCATTCTTTGTTAAAAAGGTATTAAGTAAACATTTTTTTTATTACTCAAGAGAAATATTTACTTCCAAGATAAAAGCAAAAACATATAAATGGCCCCATGAAAACTTCAGCAAGAGAACATCCTAGAGCAGTTCATAATATTTAATCAGCACTTCACCGCAGACATGCTCTTCTACTCCATATGTCAATTGTAAAGAGCACAAGTAAAAATTATAGCATGTTCCATTTGTTCATACTCTATTGTGCATGGATAAAAGGCCAGGACCATATATACAGCTACCACTAGAAAAGTACCATGATGAAGACCATAAGAATGTACAATGTAATTGATAATAGGTCCCAAAACAGCAGAAGTCTGCACATTTTTGTTATAAAAAATTATAAATACAACAGATGATGGACCTGAAAATATTAAATTGAAGAAGATGAATAGCACATAATTTCAAAATTAAATGCCATGCAACTGCACTATTATACTTTTGTTACATCATTTGGCAGGCATTGTTCTTGTTTTCTACTAGTGAAATGAAAGTAGTACTATAGTAGCATAGAATAATACAAATTTTAGCAGGTTTATTTAGTTTTTGAACAAGAAAAACTGATTTTCAATGCCATACAACATATTTTAGTTTTATTTGATTAGGTTTCTTTCTGAATTACATAACCTCCAGACCTGAATGTCTATAATGATACTAAAAGCACATTCTTCAAAAATTTAACTTTTTTCCAGGATTTGTAGAGGTGGTTATTGAAAAAAAAAACAACTGAAAGTTCTCAGAATCATCATATCATTGTTAAGAAAACAGAACTTGAAGGGTTGAGGCTTCAGGTAGGTATATTCAGTCTACTGTCTATAGTTAATAAACAAGGAACTTCTTTATAGAACAAAAATAAATATGAAAAAATCTCACCAATGAAGACGTGTATGTGACTAAACATGCCTCTTTTTTAATATCTCCTTATCCTACCAGAATTTTTATTAGTTGTGATGATTTTTTAATATTTTATTTATGGCTTTATGTAGAGAAACATGTTACTCAAAATTAAGTTTCAACATATTTTAAAAGTTTCAACATGTTCCAATTCAAGCGGTGAATACATGTTGTTTCACAGCTTACCCAGAAGACCTGTTAAATAAGAATTTAGGTGCTAGTGCTACTGGCCATAGTGTATCATATTGGTAAGGTGCCAAAACCAACATGCCTACTGGTCCATCGAGATTTGTGGTTACATAACCACATTTTTGCTGTGCTGTCACCAAAAGTCTGGATATAGAGAGGATGCAAGGCTTCATATTCCAGAATGACTATACATTTCTGATTAAGAGCAACAGGAAGCAAATAGATTGCTTTAGACGCAAAAAAAAGTTGTATTTTGTCAACAAGTCTTCAGCTTGAGACTTGAACTATTGTATCCATGAAGAAACAACCTATGACGTAGCCAAGGAAGAAATCATTGCTGAAACTGAATTATTGGTGGTTGAGCCTGAAGATGGAAATCATGATTACTTTAAAAAGGATGATGATTTTGAATGTTCAGGGTATGAAATCAACTTCTAGTAGTACCTAAGTCAAAGAAGATCGGAGAAGAGACCACATCTTCATCATAATGTCACATCTGGCAAGAAGATTTCAAGTATTAAAGAAAGTAGAAGAAAAATAGATTTAGTTTCTCAAGAATTTCCAATAATACCTACAGTTCCTCTACAACACCCACAATGCCAAAGGTAGCTGATCAGAATGTCGGCCCACTAAGAATTCTATGTGAAGTTGAGGTGAGGATTTACACTTATTTAGGTACATACAGTCAATATCTAATATGTCATTAACCTTGTAACTTAGAGGCATATCAGCATTTTATAAAGTAATTTTAAGTTTTTAAAACTCTAGCAAGACTTTCTTTCACACTATTGTGTATTATCAATGACTTTTGTGCATTTTTATCATTCTTGTGGTGCTATTATATTATTCATGTGTAATACCATGTCATATGACCTTAAAAGTAACACTGAATAGCTGCACGATAATCAACATGCAACATGACTTCATTTTTCACTATGTTACTATTTCTTGGTTCCAATTCTTGTTTTCTTTTCCTTTTCTCCAAACAACGTCAAAGAGCCTCTTTAGGATTCTCAGTTTAAATTCCAAACAAAAACCTCAAAGTTGTTAATTTACGTGTGCAATTATGTGTCAATCAAAATGGCACCAAGACCATAACATGCCAACATGAACCAGGCATTGGCATGACATGTAGTGCAGGCACGTGCAATGCAGTTCTAGTGCCATGCCAGCATGACGCTGATATGTAATACTCAGATCCTTGAACAACACAATCTATGTAGGAGTGGTTTGGACCAGATAGTGCAGAATTTTGATAAAATACTTGTAAGAAGATGAAGTTTCTCTTCCCTCTCTATCTTTTCTCTAATTCTTGGCACTTTTGTCTACTACCAAAATACGCTTTTTTTTGAAGTACAACCACAGTTGTATCCATGGTCTGCCGAACCGACCGGAACCGGTCGGTTCAGGCTGTACTGAACCGGTGCCGATAGCTACCGGTACGATTCAGCTGTGAAAACCGGTACCGAACCGAAACCGGTGCGACAGGCACCGGAAGAAGAGTAGGAAGAAGAGGAAGAAAGAAGAGAAGAAGCGGGGAAGAAGAGGAAGAAAGAAGAGAAGAAGAAGCGGGGAAGAAGAGAAGGCAAGTATCGAAAAAAGGAGGACCTCTCTTTCTTGCTCGCGGGCGGGACCTCTCTTCCTTCCTTGCTTGCGGGAGAACAGGAGGAACCGGGAAAGAAATGAGAAGAGAGGAGACAGGGGAAGAAGTGTTCGGAAAGAGGAAGAAGGGGAGGAAAAAAATAAAGGGAAAAAAAAAACCCGCACGTGGGCCGATTGGGGAACCGGGCACGAGGGGAAACCGCGAGCTCGCTCGCGCTCGTTCGCAGGGAACCGCGCTCGCACGCGGTTCCCCGCGCTGCCTTGATTCCCCGTGCGGGGCAGCGGGCCCACGCGGGCTGCCCCGCATGGGCTTTAAATGCCGCACAGAGTGGCATCTATGATAACGCGCAGGCGCGCGCGCGTCCGCGCATCGAATGCGTGTTTATTTTTCCTATCTCGGCCGGCTCGATACCGGTTCCGACCAGTACCCAACCAACACCGTACAGGAACCAGTCTTCACCAGTACACCGGTACTATCGGTACCGCATGCCTTGGTTGTATCCATGCAAGAGATTAACAATGAAATGCAAAACTTGTATTCTTATTAAAACATATGGACATACAGCAAGATGCTATAACCAGTATTACTTGCATGCTCCAAACTTCAGTTTCCTTTTTATTTTTCCATTTTTCAATATATCAAACACTTGGATATTGGAACACTTCATGACACTTCACTCTTCACACCATCAAATCATGACCTCACCATCATTACATATCTACTTTAGGCATATTTAGTCTAACATTACATATAGAAAATGTTTTATTATTTTTGGGAACTCAAGAAGCAATAGGTCCATCTCATTATTTTTTCCATATCCTGAGTCTTAAGAGGAGATCCTGTGCTAGAGACCTAAATACTTGACAACCATGTCATGTGTCTGAGTCTGAGTAACGTTGATTGTAAGAATATTATATATTTGGATGTGAAAATTTATGTTAAAAAATGAACTAAATCGGTGTGCCGACCCACTTTCTTTACATGTACTGAACATTTTGACAAAATTAACCCATAAACACGAGTTCAGGATCAACATCAAAGGGCGGTCATAATGTTGTAGTGAAGTTAACTACTTTAGGCTTTCAGCAATAGGTTACTATAAGGTGACCATACCGGGCTGCAATAGCTACTGCTTTTCTGGGTTAGTTAATTGCTTCCTATCCAAAAACGGTCCTGATAAACATGGAATAATATGTGATAACACTGATCCATAAGCTGTGATGACAATTGCATTGAATTTGTTGCCCAAAAGTTCAAAAAACATAGACATGAAAAGCTAGTATTAGAATAATGTTAGAAAAAGGATTGCACTTCCAACCAACCTCATTATATAGACTTCCTGTGCAAATTCATGCTGCATTTGGACATCGACACACTCTGGCTTGAGTACTTTAATAGCGACATCCTGACTACAGTAGGTTCCATGGTAACTGACAAAGGGAAAAGAAAACAAATAACTGAAGGCCCCAATAATGGAAAACATAAGATTACCAGTTAGCATGATTTTCTTTTCCAAGATTAACTCGTATAACTTACAGATCACAATATGATCCGGATGTCACTATACTCTCAAATTTCAAATGTCTGACATCAATTTCCCATACATCAGTCCCATCTGTAGGTATTTGGACATGATCAATTAGAGATTTCTCCCCAGCAGGTGAACTTTTCATTACAGGTGACCAAGAATGAGGCAATAATAATGCTTGTTTCTGCAGTAAATGTTAGAAGTAATTCAGAAATTCATATGATCTATTATTTCAAGTTAAAGAATAAAAGAAGCATGACTTAAGTAAAAGAGGAAAGAAATTGCATTTCAAAATGTCAAATCAAGAATTAGATAACAAGGGGATGTGGATTCACCAGAAAATGCAGCATGACCATAGATAGTATGACACAACATTTTAAAGAAATGAATTAGGAGAACAAATCAAACTCTGGCTGAAAGAACCAAAATGTGGATTAGCATGTTCAAGTGCTCTATGAAACATATCATGGAGACCATAAAGAATCCCCTGAAAATGATTACACTAATTACTTTGATGATGCCCAAGCGTAGAAATTATTAGCTACAGCAACATGGTACAGTGCACACTTCATCATTTCTATTAATCTTCCTATAAATACTTAGAACAATGAAGCCTCACTTAAATAACTTACTATATTAACTATTCTTTTACTTCAGCCAAGCATAAAAGAAATGGTTTAAATCTTGGTACTGGGCCCTTTCTCGATTTGCTTCAAGGACGATATTGTACTAGAATGGGGCAGTACAGTCGAAATGTAGCAAAACAGCCAAAAACAACAAGAAGAAAAAAATAAATAAAAAAAATGCATCCCAGTCAATCCTTACTGCTCCAATGCATCTTGAGTGTTGGGATGCAACCAAGATAGACCTAGATGGTTGAGACCAAGGTATGTGAACCAGGCCGAACCACTCGATTCACCCTATATTAAACCGAACCGGTGGGGAATTGGGTCGATTCGGCCCTAAATTTCAAAATTTCCCTCGAACCGTCCTGAACCACTTTGAACCGCCTGATTCACCCCCAAACCGCCCTGAACTGCTCCAAACCGCTTGATTCTGGGTGGTTCAGAGCAGAACCAATGCGAACCACTCGGTTTGCACCTATTTGAACCAGTTCGGGTCCCTCTACCTCTTTAAAAGGCTTAAATTATGGTCTATTGAACCAAGGTGAACCGATCGATTCACACCATATTGAACCAGCAGCCGACCGACACAAGTCCTAGTACCGGTTCATTGGACCTCAGTCGAGACATCCTAATTCACCAAGAACAAGTGTCTCATAGATGTATTTGGTCGGCTTCCTATCATAACAATACAATACCGACGATACCATCCTGTCCTAGTTGGACTCATGTCCTTGCATAAAAGTATCATGTATAGTTCTAATAACTTTAAGGGGCTAAAAACAAATACATTCATCATACCGCATCATGCCAACAATTGGTACACATTGGTACAAACAGATACACATCACTATGATGCCTATCAAGGCTTTAAATTTCGTAGAACGTAATTTTCTAGTTTGCCATGGAACAGGGTGCGCTGCCATCTCACCCCATCCTGACACTTGGGACCATAGTATGCTGTACCGATCGGTACCGGTCAGTACCGGGCGTACCATACCTGTACCGATGGGTACCGCTATTGGAACGCCAATGTCGGTACGCCAGCATACCGTACCGTACCGACATTCGATACGCCTATACTAGTGCGGCAATGGTACGGAGTTCGGTACCGGTACGGCGAACCTTGCTTGGGCAGTGAATGTTTTAAGATGTGTCGAACAAGATGCTAGGATAATAATCTGACGGCTATTTCCTAACACTTAGGATGGTATCCCATCCCGGTGTCCTGTGGGACATCCCACCGAGATTTAAGACCTTGCGCCTATGCCAAAGGCAAAGTAGAATACATCTGAGAACTTTCATTGTCATTGAGACTATTACTTATTCATTTTTAGGAACTAGACATGATGGAACACTTAAACAAAAACTCTAAGTTTCTAACTCTTCCAACTAGCATTTCAAATAGACACCAAAGTTTTTGTTGCCAGCCATAACATTAAAATTATATGAGACTATTGAGATCAATATACAATCAAAAAGAAAAGAAGACAAGCATCTAAAGCCTGAAGTGAAATCTTAGCAATCATATATATTTATTATTTTAACATAAAATAAAAACTAAATATGTAATATCCCAGCACCTTAATATCTTATTATGATGAATGGTACATGTGGGCTGAGATATATCATAGAATATCAATATGTAAATATGAAATCCAATTGGAAATATATTTTTTTGTGCAGGTCAATTTTGGAAATATTTTGTGTAGATCCCTAAGGTCCTATAAATTTTGAAAATATTTTGGAAATATGTTGCATAAGAAAGCAAGAATCATGTTCAAGGTTTTCTGGAGGCTTATTGTGGCGGGGGCGGGGGCGGGGGCGGGGAGGGGGCGGTGATTTAATTGTACCGTGGAGGGTTTTTAATTGAATTGTCCTATACACCGAGCCGACGAACCATCTTGGTTCCCCATCAATTTGGTTCAGTGCCTGATTCGGCGTGGTACGGCCAGCCATGGTCATTTTTGTGAACTCTATTCAGTAGTAAAATAAAATGTTAGTTGCACATATGCAACAAAAAATGTCAAGCAATGGCATGATTATGAATATTTAAAAAAGAAAGTGAAAGAATTTTATTCATAGTAACGATGAAATTTTTATAGAATGATTTGTTAGCATTGGTTTTTTTTTTTTACAATAACCATAGTTTCTTGTGTAGTAGGGTCATACTAGACTATCATTTTAATTGAATAATGGACCAAAAGTCATTAATAAAAATTAATTAGATTTTTGAAAAACAATTGTTTAATGGAAAAAGTGCATGGATGAACAAAAGAACACAATTAGAAAACCTCAAATCTAAGACTTGCAATGATATTCCTAGATCCACACTCATGCCATTTTATGTGACAATTAATCAATAACCAACAGGAACTTGAGACAACTAACATCAACTTGGGATACTTGCATCTAGCTTGAAGAATCCATTTTGGATAGATGTTTGAAGAGGCTACTCATCAAACACTTGGATCAAAGGATCTGTACAGATCCATACCAGCCATTGCTCGATATGGTGCCGACAGAGGCCAGCACCTATTGATTCAAATCAGCCAAAAAAAAAGGGGAAAAAAGGAAAAGGAAAAAGAGTGCACTGAGTGCTATGAGGTTGATACATGGTGGCATGGGTCGATTTGGGTCAGTCTGGGCCAAGTCAGGCGTAGTCCATCTATAGCGGCTGAACCAACAGTACTCCGTGCTAGTCGCTAGCTGGTATAATGCATCCTTGGTTAGTACAAGGATGGTACAGGGGGTACTGAAAACCTTGAATGCAGAAAATTCTTTAATTACAGCTTTTATAGATTGATGGAGAGTTGGACTGTCTGAATAATAAGTTTGACCCACCATAATGATAATAGGACTGAGCCTTTGTTCTTTCTAGATACCAGTCAAGGATATCGTACGCCTTTAGTGAAGTGCCGTTATGGCTGTCTTTAAGGAAATTTGGATGAGAACATGAATACTGAAAGATTTTAACAAATAATATTTTTAACATTCTTATATAATATTTAGAAATAACTTAGTTAAATTATTTTTTTCTCCTATGTGCCCATATCTCCTTTTTTCCTCTTGCCAACTCAAAATACTTAGTGTATGTGTTTTTATCTGATTCTTGTGTCCATGACTCCTCATGTCCATGCAACACCAAAGTTAAGTACATGAAAATAAATCTAGGTTTTGGGAAGCTAAGTGAACAGAAAACATGTTTCTTAATCTTACCAAAATGATCTTGATTCTTGAGTTTCTTGAGTTTCTTATATTTTTATCTTTTCATCTTTTTTCTTCCTTTTTTCCCCTTGAAAGACCTATACCAGCCTGAGCAGGCAACCTGTATAAGATTGCTTCCAAGTCAGCTGGTTTAGTATATACTAGTTCTTCTCATGTGCCCAAGTTTACTACTAATTTTGCATCCCTTTTATCAAGAAAAAATAATAGTCAGAAAAGCCAATATTTTGAATTGTTTTACAAATAATCTGCACCTTTCACTAAGAATAGTGGCAACAGTGAGCTTCCAAGGTATTATACTCGTATTCAAAATATGATTAAGAACAAAACCGAACCAAAAGAGTCATGGGAATTTTAGAGATTGCCTAGGTCTACTCCATCAGCTTCTCTATTGACCAGTATTTATAATTGCTTTACTACTTAATCTTCCAATAAATACGAGAAAATACCACAGACAACAGAGACAACAACACATATTATCAAAAAATGAGAAACAAAAGAATAGATGTCATATTTACAATAGCCAGAAAACATTTTCGTATTATTAGCAACACAATTCAAGTACAAAATATCACAAGCAAGATAAGGTTTACTGATGATAGGATGGTCACTACTTACTATAGTTATTGATATATTGCAGTACTTTATTAATATAATTGCAGTAATTTATTAATACAATTTAAAAGTTAAGCAATACAAGGCATCTGTTAGAAAGAATATTACCTCAATTTTGTGTATTCCCTTCTGCAGTGCATCTTTAAGCTGATTGGTCTCCTAAAAATTTTAATGAACAAGTTAGCTTAAGTTGAATTTGTTTTTTCTCAAAAAAATTGAATTATGAGAAAAAAGAATCACATTGAATCATGGAATGCCGTACCGGCCCGTACCGGCCGGTACGGGCCGGTATGTACCGGTCCGGTCCTAGACCGGTACCGGAACGGATAAAAAACCGGTATTTCCCGGTTTTTTATCCGAACCGGCCGGTACGGGCCCGTACCGGCCGGTTCGGAGCCCGTACCGGCCGGTTCGCACCGGTACGATTTTTTTTTTTTTTTTTTTAAGAACCACAGCGCCGCGCGCTGTGGTTTTTGAAACCACCGGTACCGGCCGGTACGGACCGGACCGGACCGGTACCGTACCGGTCCGGCCGGCCACCGGTACGCCGACCGGTACCGGTACGGCGGACCTTGCATTGAATCATAAAAATATTTGATGAAACTAACTATGCAAGATATCCATGATGAAAAAAAAGAGATTAAAGTTCATAACAAGTATCAAAAACAACAGCTAGTCTTTGAAGTTAAACAAAAAGGAAAGTAGTCAAAAAGCAATCTCACCTGTTTCCAATGAACTAAAAGAATCTTTTCAATGTCCATCGGCATGAGATCGATACAATGTGCAGCACATAGAGTACAAAAAATATGTGGTAGCCGCTCCACTAAGATCTCTCCGGCCAACTTATATTGCGTGCCATTATCAATGACTTACACGATATTCTTCTCTCCTAACTGATCAATCACCTCCTCCATAAGTTTGAGGATGTATGAGGCGTCGTGCATCTTATCCAAAGCATCAACTGACTTTTAGAAGAAGGTCTTTGCATCACAGTATGTTAGAAAGTTGATGATGCTCTGTCTTATCGAACCGGTCTAACCATCACACATCAAAGTGAGCCCATATGTGGGTCACTTGCTCTTGTAGAAGGTAATCCATTTTTCTAACTCCTTATTGTTGTCAAGTAGCTCACCGTAGATTTTCTTCGGGCCTGGAGGATCGACACCGAAATCGACAGCCTATATGGCGGAAATGGCAGACTTGTACGTATTGTCTACCACATTCACTGAGATGTGGCTGAAGTGGAACCAGAATCCAATAGCCCGCCACATATCCTTCTTCTCCTTTCACATTGTGTCTACCCTCTACTACTTCGAATCTCTGCTGGAGAAGATATGCGGATCTATATCATGGATTGACACTCCTAGTAAAATTCCTCTGGAAGATTTATTTCGGCTACCAAAATCATCCAGGATAGATACAATCCGGCCACGTCCTCTACTGACTGAGATTGTCCTTTGAAACTCTAGATCTTGTCTGCTTCCACTTGAACCGGTGCCGACTCATAAAACAAGGGCCCAAATCAAGCCCGATGCCTCGCCACCTCCTACTGCCACTGATCATCCAGGCTCGCTCATAGCAGCCTGAATATATGCCTCCTCATCTAGACCCTCGACCTCCTCTAACTCCATAAAGTGATAGAAAGGTGGCTCTGCGGCTTGGCGTTCTGCCTCCACCTTCTTCTTGGCAGTCCTCTTCTTGGTTGCTTTGATCTCAGCGAGGTTCTGCCTCATCAGTAGACGGATCTCCAGTGGGCAATTGTGGCACACAGATACCTCACGAAAATTACTGGCTAAGTACTGCTTTAACCTAGTTCCTCTTTCCTTGAAGCACTTACGGCAATGATTGCACTAAAACTGGTGTCGTTCATCAAGCATCTTTCCATGCTCCCAGCTAGTATCATGCTCTGGGGGTTGCCCTTTCCTTGATGGCTCCATTCCTACGAGAACATTAATTTATTTTTAAATTTTAAATTAATTTTTAATTTTTTAATTATTTTAAATTTACCAAAAATAATTCTGCCTCCAAAATGACTTCTAAATTATGTACAACATGCTACTATTTTTATTTTTTTATTTTTTATTTTTATTAAAAAATCAATTTTTAAACTTTTTTTATTTTTAATTAAAATATAAATTATATATTCTAAAAAAATTAATGTCACCATGCACATTGTCCATAGATCTATAACATATAAAAAATTCAAGACGAAATGGAAACATTGGGCATCATTTTCTTTTTTTTGAAAATTTTTGACATATTTTTTTAAAGTACATTAAAAGAAATATTTAAAAAAGAGGTCACTACTTATGAGACAGCCACAAGGTGGTCTTCAATTCAACAGTAAATCCTAGTTTATGCATACGACACAAGATAGGACTACGGTGCACGATCTGATAGAGCCCGCGAGGATACGATTGCATATAGGCGACAGGCTCCTCAAGGTCATTCAGGAGAACACGATGCAACTGTAGATGACCTCGGACATGGAGTAGAATCCATAGATGTATCAGATTCCGAGTCGTATACTGGATCTTATTATTTACAACCACAAGTAGCCTATGACCCATACGGATATGGATATGGTGCGTCTGAGGCATCTTTCGGTGGCTACTACCTTAAGCAGCCCGGAGCATCTTACGGGTCGAATTTTGCTGCCGGCATATTCGGATGGGCCTCTCCACAATCGTATTATTAGCCAGAAGACACTTCTCAAAACTAGAACTTCAGCGAGAAATCCGAGAGTGCTTATAACCCGGCGCGCGTTCCTTATGGAATGAACGTACAAGATTACAATGTCGCTTGGTTAGAGAGGTAGGCTGATGTGCCTCCTGACCATGCTAATTATCCGAATATCTATGAGAGGCATTCACCATTCGATCCGATTTTAGATATCGGTACATGTGTTGGACTTTAAATATAATTAATTGTATTATTTTTTAATTTTCACGTCACTACTTAATTTAAGAATATTTTATATTATTCATTTTATGATTTGTATCATTTTAAAGCAATAAGATGTATCATCTAGGTTTAACCGAAATCATAAAAACATTAAAAGACATAAAAAAATCAAGAAAACATAAAAAAAACATCATATTAGACTTAAATTCATTAAAAAATTTCAAAAAGAGTAAGTACCAATTAAATTTTTTTAAGAATTTTAAAAAAAATTGGATGTGCTGGTCCATGAACCCGCATGTCCTACCAGTTCGGTACGATACCAAACCGTATCAGGCGCCGATTGGTACGGATCCTGATACCAGTTCGGCGAACCTTGGTTGCTCTTTTTCAACAACTACTTTATATCATATTACTTTAATAATTTCTGCAAATTAAAGCAAATTTTCCTAGAGAATATGTACGTGTAGCTCACATATATTATGAATGAGCAAATGTGCATATATAGACATGTATATATAGGGCAAGGGTTGCCTAGGCATCTCAAGGACAATCACTCTCCATGCGACAAGTTGCAATAATAACACTAACTACAACATGAAGTGTCTGAAACAAAAAATATACAGAATTACCTCATATGGCCAGCCGTCGACAACAAAAACAACTAAAGAGTAACCGTCATTTGTTGAAAATGCATGTGCTTCTTGGATATTAAGGCCAATTTCAGCAAGCAAAGACGTCAACTGGAAAAAATGAAAATGAAAAAAATCAGAAAGCATCTTGAAAGATAATGTCAGATGTAAATAGAAAGAAAACCTTTTTAGCTAAAATGACAAATAAAATTCAGGTCTGCTTTTTAGCTAAAATGACAAATAAAATTCAAGTCTTCCTATGCATGGTTATGTTTGAACATGGTAGTCTATGCTCCAAGAAATTACTATGTAACATTGAAGTAGATATTATGAAGTAGAGATAAGTGGGCCTATAAAAGTTAATTGGCATCATAGACAATTTCAATCTGTACCAACAATTCCTTCAAATGATTTGCAAGGAGATCATATTGTCTTATCACTAATCATACAAGTTGATTTTTCCAAAACGAAGTGGTGATAACAAGGAATTCACCAATAAAACATGATTGACTTCTAAGCAACACACTGCCATCCAGGTCATGTAGAAGGCTCATAAATGTTTTTACATGTTAAGAAGAGCGCTAGATCAATAGTAGGTGTATCTGAAAAAACACTTACATTTCCTGCATTAAGAACTTAGAAGCAAGGTTCGTCGTTTCAGTACCGGACTTTATACTGGTACTATTCTATTACTGTGCCGGTATGCTCGGTATGAGGGCCAGTTTGGCTTACCTACACTCTATATACCTCCTATACAATTCGGTATGGTATAGTACGGCATAATCGGTAAGGTATAGTCAGTATGGTTGGTATGCATCGGTATGGACTGGTACAACAAACCATGCTGAGAAGACTACTCGTTGCATGGGAGCCATCTAACTAGTTGCATGGAAGCCATCTAACTGGTGATGTGAAGCCAGCACTAAAACTGTGTATACTTGCATCACACATCATGTGAAGATGTCTCTCTACAACAACTGTATGTAAATCTAGCATTTCTCTTTCGGTAATCATACACACACAACTTTAACTTCCAATTTGAACATGAAGATTACTTAAAATTTATCAATATTTTATTGACCAAGCATGTTCATCTAGTCATGTTATCCATTAAACCAAGAAATTTTTATTTACAATTGAAGTCATTCAGATATCCAAATACGGCAGTCGTACTGGCCGATTTTTCAATGAAAAGCTTCTAGTACCGGTCCTTGCCCGAACCGGTTCGTATCAGCCCGTACCGGCCAGTACGGGCCGGTACGGCATACCCTGATGTGTATGATCATTACAATACATACCGATACCATATCAAACCTTTTGTTAGCTAGTATGACCCTTAGTACTGGTCTGGCAAACCTTAGGTACAAAGATGTAAAACTTCACTATACCTTATTTGATTAGCTAACTTCATTTATTTGTTATAATTATCATTTTAGATTTCTATTATGTATATTAATTTTTTTTTGGGGGGGCCACATTGACCTCTATGTGCCCACCAAGGTAACCACCTAACGCCTAGGCATCATAGGCAGCCCCTTGGCTGCTATTCTACCACCTACAATCTTCTAAAACAATTGATCAAGCTTTAAATTTCAAATGCCAATCATGTTGACATAATAACACAATGCCCTTAACTACTTCAACCTCTCCAAACATCAAGGGGTTGATCATGAGGTTGTGCTTAATATGGTCGACAAGGCTGCTGATCATGGTAAGGCTTCAGTGCCAACACAAGCTAGATCAATGGAGATCAAGCCATGTGAAGTAAGCCACTTCTGATCAACCCAACCAGGAAAAGGATGCATCAAAGATCATGAAAAGGGCTTATTATTTCTCAAGGCCATTAAGCTCCCCTCTCCTTTAGGAGACTCATACTCAAACTATATTACTCACTCAAGAAACCCATTTCACTAGATCACATTAGATATAGTACTAAAAGTCAAGCTCTATTTTATGTTTCACAACTACACAGGAGACTATATACTCAAACTATATTTTATGTTTCACAATCTTAATGAGTGTTGTGCGACCACACCAAGCTACTATTGGCTCAAACAAGCTCCTACACTACTTTCTTCTTGAAGTGCTTCCATGAGTTCTTAATGCAGTTCTCGTTGAGATCAAGCTTCATTGAATTGTCCCGAATTGCCTGATTTGGGGCATACCAAAATAAACTGATCTAAAATTAGGATGGTTTGGGCACTCAAAATGGGACAGGAGGTGAACCAAGCCAAACCGACTGAACTAACTGGTTCCACCTAGTTTCTAGTGGTACTGACCCCAAATTGACCCTTGCTTCTTATAAAAATCTCATCCCCTCCTCCTTTAATCATGATCCCAACCCCCTTGTCTCGTCACTTGTCTCTTTCCAATCATTGCTATGCTAGATGATCTCATTTATGACCTCTAGAGCATGAGCTTTGGATCATCAAAGCACCCCGCCTCCAAGAGGACCAAGACCATCTCCATTGCCTCCACTGGCTCTATCTCCCACTTCACCTACAATCCTTCCCTTGAGGCCTTTCAAGCCATCCAACAACTCAAATCCAAAGCCCGTGTGTGAGGACCCATGCATGCACGTGTTTAGTCCCACATCGACTATGCGCTAGGGCCTAGGTGGATCTTGGATGCTTGCATAGGGCTAAGCAACCCAAATAACACCTTCGGACTAGCATTTTTAGATGAGGTACTAGGTAGTTACAAATGATATTAGAGCAAAGCAACCCATAGCTCGTGGATTAGAGGACACCGCATCACATTCCCTTTAAGGGCTAACAATAGGTTGATCATGGTGTTTGTGATTGGATTTATTTGAATTTGAATTCTTAGCCTGGCAAAGACGTCATGGCTTGAATAAGAGGGTGTAAGGACCTGTGTTGACGTGTGTTTAGTCCCATATTGGCTA
The DNA here is from genome assembly GCF_009389715.1 of Phoenix dactylifera. Lineage (NCBI taxonomy): Eukaryota > Viridiplantae > Streptophyta > Magnoliopsida > Arecales > Arecaceae > Phoenix > Phoenix dactylifera. The sequence continues at coordinate 27,305,224 of NC_052393.1, read as the reverse complement.
TACACCGGTAAATCTTGGACACTAATGCAGGACCAAGAAACCTAAATAACATCTTCAAACTAGCCTTTTTAGCTGAGGTACTAGGTAGTTACAAATGGTATTAGAGCAAAGCAACCTATGGCTCATGTGGACTAGGGGATACTACAACAGAGATCCTTTAAGGGCTAACCACAGGCTGATCGTGGTGTTTATGATTGAATTTGGATTCTTATCCTAACAAAGACGTCGTGGCTTAAATAAGAGTGTGTAAGGACCTGTGCTGGTGTGCGTTTAGTCCCACATTGGCGATACACTACTAAATTTTGGACACTTACGCGGACCAAAAAATTCAAATAACACTTTTTGACTAGCCTTTTTGGGGTGAGATCTTGGGTTGTTAAACTATGACAAGCCCCTTATCCTCGATCACATCAACCTCAAGCTAACTCTACCAAACTTGCCTCCATTATCGATGATCGCCTTTAATGCAATCAATCTCAGCCAAGCTCCTCCATGTCCACCATCCACCATCTTCTCCAGCAACCACCAGTAGGACATAAGGCAACTATGCCTTCCTCTCTCCCCCTCTCTCTAGAATCTAGATTAGTGGGTAAAACCCTTGATTAGGTAAACTTTGTACCTAACTGGTATGCTATTGTATACTGTGAGTTAGTATGGTGGTTTCATACCATATTGTCCCAATACCTGACTACTATGGGTTATTGTACCAATTCAACCAACCTTGGTTGAGATGTGCAGGTATTGTATTCACTTTGTACAATGGTCCTCTTATTGGTGCTCCATATCTGTTGGAGCATAATCATTAATGATGATGCTATCACCATAGCTCATATAAGGGGAAAAAAATCTCAAACCAGTTCAAGCTAAAAGATCTAAATTCCATCCAGTAATATTGGCCTTTATGTTTGCCTTGTCTTGCTAACAATTTTTTTTGATGAAAAACAAGTCAATTCTAGTTATGAATTGTTTCCTCTACTAATCTAAGACCCACAATGCTAATTTACCAATAGGCTTCACATGAAACATCATAGCAGTCGCAGATGGTAAGTTACTATTCAGTCTTGACACTATCAGTTTGTCTCATTTATCCAATTGTATCAAAGAAAGGAATTACACAAATGGCATATATGCATGCATTTAGCGGGCTAGCATCTTGTGCATTCTTCCTTAATGGATTTCATTTGCTCACTCTTCTCTTCCACCTACAGACTATAGTCATGGCCTTTACAGATGTTTAACTTAGTCGGCAATCCTATTGTAAATCAGCACATATGATGTCTCTAACTTAGTCATCCTGGGAGAACCCTTTGCTTGCATTTCCATGGAGGGCTTCAACCTTCAAGCTTCATTCTCCAACCATCCAGTTAGAGACATCAAAACAAGGCAGGAATACAATATCCTGTGGCACAACCTAATGTTCTTTGTGATCATACAGAAAGTTCATCCCTGAATAAATGAATCGATGAATCCCTTTAAATTAAGAAAATTTTGAGAAACTGAATTCAACAAATTAAGTATAGGAAATGATAACAGTTAACAATTTGCCTGGAAAGCTGGAAGTAATCTGTCCTTTAAAAAGGGGGGGGGGGGGGGGAAGCTACTGGCTAGAAACTAAAAAGGCTCCAACAGATCCACCTGACTTATTTACATGAATAAATATCAGTCAGTAAAAATAAAAGCATTTTCCAAGAGAAACAATTTTCCAACATTTTGACAAAACCAATCCACCAAAATCCAAGCATGCACAAATCAAATGTGTCACAAGTCTAAATGAAGAAAAGTTCATTACCAACCTGACTGAGAAGCTTTGGCTTATCATCTGTTGACAAAGTGATCTCATGCATGGGCCTGTGGGATTATCAAATTTCACATTGAAAAAACAAAAAAAAAACAAAATGCTTCCTAATCTGGATAGAAATATTAACAGAAGATTGAAGAAAACAAATGCAATACGAAACTTGATGATACAACTCTTTGTTGAAAGAAAGTGTATATAATGCAAACGAAATCATGTTAGACATACCCATACAAAATGTAACTCATGGCATAACATATTTGAATAGCTTAAGTATATCAACACCAAACATGCACCACCCAAACTTGATATGTTTGATATCCTTTCTTCCAACTCCAATTTGCATTGTTTTTCTCCCATTTCAGGTTCCCTTTTCCTATTCTTTCTAAGAAATTAGTCACATCCAGCATTTCCAAGGTTCCTTACACTCTAATTTAATCTGACAATGACATCTAAGTTTTCCTTAGTTTTATCCTCAGTTAGCGCTAAATTCCTAGTGGATACGCATTTCTTACATGACCATTTAAAATTTACTCAATAAGAGTATTGTACTGTATTAAAGCCAAAACAAATTAAATGAATACCAAAAAGGTTATCATTTATCTTAAGGATGCTTTGTTCATATTTTTGCACCATACATCTAGGAGCATATCCTTCCTCAAGTTAAAGCTTATAATAGTCTTTCTCAAAAGTTCCTTCAATTGTCTATGTTATTAGCTAGACCAAATTCAACTAACGTCCAACTCAAGATTGTCTTTGGTCAAAATTCGAGATAAGCATAACATAATAGTTGTCTTCGATAGATCTGCTCATAAACTAGTTTTCAATGGGGAATAAGAGCACACAAAAACTGAAAATGGCTTGGTGCCACCTATTTCCAATTTCATTGGACATGGATGTCAAATATCACCTTTATCTTACAGGAATCAGGTACAAAAGGTGCCTCTCAAAAATAAGTTTGGAGCTGATTGCACATTTGCTTGTTGCAGTACAAAGAAAAAGGTTCCGATGGTGCAATGTAGCACACCATAATAGTTTCCATCCTCACAACCATTACCCTTAAATCTAGACAACAAGTCAGAAATTCCCACTGTCCCTTAATTATGATGTTGAAGCCTCGTGACAAGTGTCAGACAAATGGACTCAAAAGCAGGAAAGCACTCTCGTTTACCCTTCTCTAAATCAATGTGGAAGACTCAGACTTATATCTCCAGCATTTTGTACCTAAGGGAAAAGACAATAACAAATTTTCATTGGGGTGGAATTATCGAAGTCCAATGGTTGTAGGTAAATATTGTTATGTCCTTAAATCAAGTGTATATATACCCAGACGAGTCATGTTAATTAATATTCACTAACTGTATAGTTTACTATGTACATGCTAACTATGAATATTCAACGCTTGCTGATCCTGTTAAACATATATATGACACACAAAAAAATATTAACTAAGTGCCTAGATCACACATACAGATGAGTGTCTGTGTGTAGACAACCCATGTTTGGCCACTCTATCGAGTAGCCAAAATATCTATACATAATATGTCACATCTTTCCTCATAAATATACTCAAAGTCATTTTCTAAGGGCCTGTTTGGGAAATTCAGCAAGATTGCACTGGATTTCCTGCTGCATTTGTGGATTGGGAAGCTCGTTTTAGCATGGCATATATCAGCCCAACACCCTCCAGCCCGAATCCAAGGGAGGCAAAAATCTCTGCAGGCTTTTTTTTCTGATGCAGAATGCGGAGCTGATATTCTCAGGCTTGATGGTATACATTTTGGGTATACATTTTTATTTAAATTTTCAAATTAATAATACATGTGAGATATCCAACCAATTATTTCATAAATAGTCAATGGACAAGAATAAACCTGGCTGGACAGAAATTCACAGCATTATTACTGTCTTGCCCAGGTCGCTTGCTGAATTCAAAAGCAATGACTTCAAGATTTGATGATGAACCAAAGGCTGGAGGAGGATGGATGCTGGAACTTTGATAAAATAAATGAAGAAGCAAACTTATTCAAATTTATAAACTAAAGAAATAAAGAATGGGATGCTATAAACAAAGCATTTTGAGAACATAAGCAACATAAGTTGCTTGCACTGTAAGAACAACACTGGATGGAAAAAAAAAGATGGATCAAATAACGAATGACACCTTTTCTTAATTGATAAACTTGAAGAGCATTGAGCATCTTCCCTCCCTTGTTGGTTGGAATCTAAACACTTATTTTGGTTTGCATCATGTAAAGGAGATACCTGTAGAAGAAAGACTTTGCCATGATAACCACAACTGCAAGTTACAGGATTACAATGCACCACAGTAAAACAAACACCAAGCAAGATGGAGCCAAATATAAAACAAAATGGCATGCTAACTAATGACTACTATCTTCAAATTTGATTTTGTTGGACTTGTGAGGTCCAACCAAGAACTTGATTACCAAACTGTTCCATGGTCATATATCTGGGGATAGCTTATATCACGATTATCTATGAAGCAGTCTCTAAAGAAACAAAAGAAGACCATATCTTCTCTTCCTGGTCTTAATCTTGATCCTTATCTGTATGTAACTAAAATAACCTTAGCAAGTTATTTGACTATGTATGTATGTATGCATGTCTCTTTCCTACTTGTTATTTATCAATTTATGCAAAGTTGATAGTTACTTTTCTATGACAGGTCAAGCAAGGGTTGCCTTAAAAGTTCAAATGCATGAATAAATACTATAGCAATACCAACTATATGGAATCAGTAGAGTACTGTGTGGAATATTTTGAAAATATACTCGAGGTCAAGCTGTCAATGTCTGAAATTCTCTCCACATAGCTGAACATGAACTATATTGAGCTGATGTTACTACATCTGCTATCTAGGTTCAAATGGCAGGCATCACAAAGATAGAACATTAAGACACTCTAAGAATCATATTTATTGAGCATTGAGAAAAACACTGCACAAACCAGCTAGGGTATCAATATTGGATGTTGAGAAAGATTAACAACTGACCTACACAAGCAAGCCAGGGCCCTTGGACTAAATGGAGATTGGAAGAGAAACTAACAGCAGGAGAAGTTGCTTTACTGCAGTGTGATGTTTAGCCTCCTTCAACAAAATAGATATCCTCTAATTTGTATTTTAATTTAATTTCCAAGACAGCAAGAGTCACAATAGACATCATTTTAGCACTTAGAAACAAAGCAAGCATTTCTGAGCAAATTACAACTTTGGATGGCCTTGTCAAAATGATTGTATATAAGCTAATACCGGAAAGAAATGGAAGCTATGGTTATACAAAAGAGCGATTATAAATAAAAGCTAATCCTTGAAAGAAGTGGTGCGAGGAGAATTACTCCACATTGACAGTTCATCAAAGAAGACCACCTGAAAGAGCATGTGCATCAAGGAACATGCCCAGCATGTATCATGGTATCAGTTTACTGGATTGCATCTAAGAGGAGATTCAGTTCATTGCTACATTGGACTAACAAAAGCACCATCTACTCTGAAGGTGCTTCTTCTCAAGCAACCATCTTTTAATTTGAAAAAGGAATATATTTAACTTCATGACAGCCATGTGTGAATCTTGTTGAAAGACTGCTTATGCATAAATTCTTGTATATTTACTATTGAAAAGAAGAAAATCTTTTAACAGTTCTCTTGTTAAAACCAAACTGCATATTTAGCTAGAATTTAGGACTATGTTTTGTCTCAAATTGATTTATCAAAACTGAGCAATCAGCAATAACTATGCCGGAAAAGTAGATTAGGATTTGCACAATCCAAACTAGCATCTATTCAAATAGCACAAGTCGTGGACAACTAGATGGGATCTTAGTGATTGAACTATCAAGCTCAAGATGCCAAATGATGTAAGGTCAGAAGCCCTGGGTGAAACAAATGATAAACTCTCAAGGGAAATCAACTCCAGCATTTATTAAGAAGGCTCTGTTGGTAAGCAATCAACTATGGAAGGTAAAATTATATCCTAACCCATGAAAGAAAAGATAGTAAGCATCAAACTTTCAACAAATGGCTGCAATTTATATCTATGTAGATCATGATAAGACAAAAAAAAAAAAGACATAAAGAAGAAATAAAGCCTAAGGGTATAAGAAAGTTAATGTCCTTCACAATGGCTCTGCGCGCAAGCTATGGCAATATCTAATTGTGAGATATGGCAGTCACAGACATCTGCATGAAGGTACTGGTGACAACATATTAGAAATTCAGTAAGTATCCATCACGCGATCATCAGATCAAACATTTTAGACTTGGAGCTGCCAATGATAGTCGCCAATATTCAGAGTAAATAAATTTGCGAGTCCTGAATAAAAGAAATTTCCCATAACAAGAACCAAATATCAGCGAATCTTCTGTCATACATTGCAGAATAATGCCATCAAAACCAAGAACTCAAGATGCCTCAAAATGCAAATAGATTAGAAAGCTGTTTAGATTGTGGATATGAAGTGTAGGTATAGCTCAATTATCTGAAGAAGTGAACTACAAACATGTGATCCGACAAGAAAATATGAAAGGCACAAAAATGTTATACGTGACCAATGGAAACGGACGAAATGATCATCAGAGGCATCAAGAAGTTGATCAACCTATAGTAATAAATTAAGCAGGCAAGCACAAGACATCATGCACAGAAAACAAACAAGAAAGCTAAAGGAAGAAGCATCTTATACATCATCATCTTGCATGTCATCCCTTACCTGAACAAGTCGGACCTCGAAGGCAGGCCTGTTGGCAGGGTCACGTGCCTGTTGCAGTAACCTTTTGTGGGTTAAAACATCCTCCGCTCTCTCCACATTCACATCCAATGCATATCTATCCAGAAAACCATGACGACAACTTAAAAACCAAAAGCAATATAATTCCTAGAAACCCATCATCTTGATGCATGGAACTCTTGATCAGATTCTCATATCACTCCCTCATCATTGAACCAATTCTGACACAGAAAGGTGTATCAGAGCTACAACAACAACATGCAGCAAGATCACGAAAAAAATTAAAAACGAATATTGGGCGCTTTAATCAACTCTGCTGTCTCATCTTGGACACTTATATCATCTCCCAAGCTGCCAAAAGGTACATAAATCAACAAGAATCAAGAAACTGGAACTTGAAATGAGCAAGAGCAAGGGTTCTGAAATCAAGAATCCAGAAAAGGACATCTTTCAAGAATCAAGAAGAGAGCAAACAAAAGGACAGCCTAATAAACCCATTATCATGTTTTCCAGTCATCATTGAACAACTGTACGATAAATTAGTAAATCAGAGCTAAGACAATGGTATGCGGAAAGAAAAGATCAGAGTATGATCAGCTCTGCAGTCTCATCCTGGTCATTTATATAATCTACCATGCCTCACCTAAAACCGGAAGTTGGACGGACAAAACAAAGGGTTTGGAAATCAAGAATCATAATAAAAATATTTATCCTTCAAGAATCAAGAAGAGAGCAAAAGGAAAAAGTCGAGACTACCGGGCGGGGAGGCGTTTGAAGTGGGCCCAGAGCTCGCCGTCGAAGGCGGGGGAGAGGGCCTCCGGGCAGCCGGAGTCCTTGAGGCGGCGGAGCACCTCGTGGTAGACCTCCAGCGGCTGACGGCGGTGCGCCGGCAACCCCCAGCCGCCGCTGCTCTCGGCGTTGTCCATCGCCCGTCGACGCCAAGACTCGCTGCAATCCAATGCCAAGAAGAGAAAAAGCGGAACGCTAGGAGATGGCTCTCTCCCTCTCCCCAGTCTTCTTCTTGGTCTCTCTCTCTCTCTCTCGTTCACACCATGGCTCGCTCTAAGGGAAGGAAGGGACGGCGTTTGTCATCGGCTCACAAGAAAAGGGGTTGGAGTTGGCGAGAAAGAAACCAACGGTAGGGAAGAGTGAGAGAGACGTAAGGCGAGGAAAGGAGGTGAGACGGAGATGAGAGAGAGGGAGGAGGGGGAAGAGTAATAATATAAGACAAGGAAGCTTGTCGAAAGGTTAGTTTGGATACGGCGGCAATTTTTTATGGACAGATGGGAAGTGCTTCGTAGATGTGCTCTTTTGTATAACGACATGTTCTTGGTCACAATTTACATGCGCGCCATTGAAAACCTTGGAATGATGTAAAAAAAGAAAAATAAGTTTGACTTGAGGGTTAGAAGATAAGCAAGTCTGAAATTTAAGGAGCAGCAAATATCTTAATATTTTTGTTAAAATGGTGTTCCGTCCAAACCACTAGAATTCAATTTAAGAGATCATTTTAAGCTCTCTCTGTATTTCAAACTTAAGCTTGCGAAGCTCAAAGAAAGAAATGTTAATCATCTGATTTCATTTTTTCTATCGGTATATCATTTTATCCCAACCACCCTCCCCAAAATTTTCTCTCCATCCCTAAAAATAAACCAAAAAATGAGTTGAAACATAGCCTTTTTCGCTTTTAATTTCAAGATTAATTGAAGCATTTTAGTAGATTCTTTTTTTTTTTGTTATATATCAACAGTTGGATTGATCTAAAAGCTAGAATATATAATGCCACATTTATATGATATTCTTAAATGTGAACAATTTTAACCTTGAAAGTAGATTTCCACTAAAGATTTATTTTTATAAATATACATATATGAAAATCTATTAGAAAATGATGGATTTGGAATCTTATTCTCTAGGAGGCATCAAGTGCAATGAATGATTCATAAGCATTTATCAGTTCGAAAAATAACTTTTTGATGAACAAAAGAAAAGGCATGAAAATCTCCGCACAAAGAAACAAGGTAACTCATAGTTTTTCAAAATAAAAGCAAGTTGTGGATCGAAACAAAGTTGCTCCAAAGCCAAGTTATACTGCATGACAAGGTGTTTCAAAACCTTATCAAAGCAAAGAAAGTAAAAAATGAAAGTAATGAGGTCAAGTTTAAAAAGTAAAAAATATATTAAAAAGAATAAAAAAAAAGTGATTAACATCTGATTTATGATTGCTTTTTCATTTTTCTAAAAATAAAATAGAAATAAAAATTACTAAGGCAACTATTTATCCACTACCATTATAATAATTTTCTCCACTACCCTTACATTATTGAAATAAATAACATGAAAAAAAAAACAAGCATCATTTTCCAATATTTGATATTCTAATGTATGGTTATAACACAAACAACGGCCATTATTTTCATTAATATATTCTTTTTGATGAAATAATATTCATTTCAAATTTCAAATTTTCTCTTAAAATTCTCTAAAAAAATGATTGTATGGTACAAAAATATATTATTTTATCTAATAAAAAAGAACAGAAAGATAACACTGTTTTTTTTCATTATTCGTCATTATTTTTCATTAGATATCATTATAATAGCCATTATTTTTGTAATTATTTTAAAATTTCAAAAGGTTCTTTTTGAGACAAATAGCAGCTACTATAACTATTATAATAGCGAATAGTGATTTTGTTGGGAGGCTATTATAACATGATAATGTGCTTTTTTTAATGATGTTCATGATTTTCTTTAAAAAAAAATAGAGAGAGTGACAAAATGGCAGCCATTTGCTATTATAATAGAAGAAACAAATAACGATGGATTAGCAAAGATTTTGATTTTATCATTTTCATAGTGTAAAATTGTATTTGCTAAATTAACTCAATATTTCAAACTTTAACTATCATTTCACTACGCGTGAATAGCAAAAGAATCAATTAATGACTTGTAATAGTACAATAGCTAAATCATAATTGTTATTTAAATATTCATTGTGTGCGTGTATAATGATTGTGGGATGTTTACATTGTTACGTTGGCCTTGTAATGTTTTAGTTTTTTTCAACAAATTTTATAGTTAGCTACCATTATTTTCTATTTGTAATATAATGGATCTATTTGCTTCTAGAAGGGATTTGATTGCAAACTAGAATAATATGAGTATACCTAAATTCATGGTTCTTATTTCACACACACAGATATATATGTATATATGTATGTATGTATAATAAATCTTACCTCATCTCCTAAGGGTTGTTTTGGTTAGAAAATAGATTTTTAACAGGATATATATCCCTTGTATAATTGAAGGGATAGGCAAATAGGTGTATGTTTTGGTATTTGGTTGAAGAAATAAGTACAGAAAATAATTAGATAGAATAAGGTACATTTAATACGCATTGAGTTTGTATATATTTTTGAATCTTTATCACAAAGTTGAATTGCCCTTCTACTTTTATATATATTCATATAAATAAATCTAAAATGTTATTTGGTGGAAATAGGAGCATGTTTATTCCCCTGTATAAGTTTATTCTACATTTTGGTGGAATAGACTTATATCATGTGGACTCACTTATACCTCTACATGTAACAAACCCCTGTACCATGGTTCTTTTTGGTGTTAGACAAGAATATCTTTTTCTATCTGGGAGTTATGCCACATTTATTCCACAACCAAACACTCCGCTAGAGTCCTCGAGTAGGCTTCACAAATTCTACTTATTAATCAATTACAAAAATGAAAAGATAAAAGATAAAATGTTTCTTTGGCTTCATACATATTCTATTCAAGCTTTCAGTAATTATAATGATATTTCCTTTGAACCAAACCATAAGACAAGCATTTTAGTATTGTTTTCTTGAGAACAGCATATTAGCATTGTTAGATTGCAAATGTATGGATCAAGTCTACTTAACTGTAGCGTGGAAAAGTAGAAGTTAGTTTAGTCTCTGGACTAACATATGCTCGGGAATATGCTCCAATAACATAAGGTTGTGGAATATGCTTGGTATTACCCTGCATGAGTACGTAGATATCCAACAAAAAAAAAAACTATAGTACAGAAAAATAGAAGTTAATTTAGTCCTGGCTCTGTCTCAGTGGACTTACATATGCTCGGGAATATGCTCCAATAACATAAGGTTGTGGAATATGCTTGGAATTATCTTGCACACTCACACATATCCTCTGTACGTGGTGTATGGCTTGCATCATAAAATACTGTGCAGTACTCGATAGCCACCATCAGAAAATAGACAGCAATCAAATAAGGTAGCTTTACATATCATACACGACTTGTCTTGTTTGATAGCTGTCCATCTTTTAATGGCAGCAGCTAATGCTGTACAGCATTCTGTAGTACAAATAACGCACTACAAAAGATTCTAGGTGAATGTTTATAGGCTCGTTTGGTTCGCGGAAAAAGAAGGGGGAAAGTGTGGTCAATGGGAAAGTAATGAGATACCTCTTGTTTGGTTGGAGTTTTCAAATAAGAGAGACGGAAAAGTTGTATTTCTATGGAAATATGATTCCCATATTTCATGGAAAAGTCTTTCCCATGAGAAACATGGGAAAGTTACTTTTCCATGAGACGGGAATCACTTCATTTTTACTTTTTCTCAAAAAGGCTCTTCAGCATTAAAGGAGCATTAAAGAGGCATTAAAGATCTAATTTTTATTAAGGGCATAATAGGAATTATACATAACTTTTCCAGAATAGTGGATGACTAACCAAACATAAGCACTTTGTAAATTTGTCACTTTTCCATGGTCAACCAAACATATCAAAAGTACTTTCCTACGCATCCTCTTCCTAATAAGAATTTGTTTCCCAGGAATCATATTCCTAAGAGGGAAAATGCTTCGCGTGAACCAAACGAGCCCTATATTTAAGAAGGAAAGGGTCATGTCCCAGACAATGAACAACTGACATTCTCAAATATTTTTAAGTTCAGTTAAGCTAGCTCTCAGTCATTCGATATGATGTATTACAAAACGGATATTCCTAAAATGTCTAGCCCTAAAAATTAATCGCAGGATGCATGGCATATAGTGGCAAAACTTTCGTGTTATATGTAAGGTTGTGATGGGGCATCACTTGCCACACACCTTGCAGCACTTCAACACATGTTGTAGTGGATGGAGCGTTGCCTAGCAGGCATTGACCTAATATTTTTCTAATAGATTAAGCCTCAATTGCTTCCCGGAGTAAGATCCTCAAATCAAGTAGTCAACTTGCTCAAATTAGAGCTTAACGCACAATTCCTATGGGCATTTCCTTGTCTGTCAATAGAGTTTGACAAATTAGCTTGAGATTATTGATTTAGATGACACAATTGAACTCTGGCTCGCGTGTGAAGATCCAAGTTTATCTATAAGTTTGTTGTTGACACTAAAATAAAGTTAGTTTCTCTCGCACAATTAGATCATCAGCCACTAGTTTCTCGCACAATTAGATCATCAGCTACAAGACCGAGCATGGTATGCAATGAGATAATAGATGACTTCAAATCCTTCCAGTCACCATCTTAATAACTTTGCTATGGTGTTGACAGTGCAAATGGAGTTACCATGGTTTGATAATATACTTTGGGATATCAATTACTTCTATTAAATGTAATGGCTCGTTTTGATCTCACTGTAATAGCCATGTTAATGGTTATAATGATGCATGTAAACAACAATGCATCATTTTCTCTTACATTTTGCCAAGAAAATATTGGCCAAATAGCATTGGTGCCCACTAAATATTCCTTAAACTGATAGTGAATATCAGAATAATGATACTGGAAATACTAGATGTTCCACTGTATGAGTAATGGTCATCATGCTATCATCACATGCAGGTATATCAAGCTCTGCATTTCTTAATTTTATAGTACCATTATGCATAGGCCATGATATTAATTTTTTACTTCTTCTTCCTCTAAATGTCATTATCTTAAAACATGCATGACATCCTCCTAATGCCTAATATTGATTGGATGCATACATGTGATTCCAACCACAGTTGGTCCCAATGTTAAAACTATAATACAAATCATCTGTTCCATTGATCGAATCCTTATATAACACATACGCTACAATGTATGTACCAACATAATTGTGCACCATACCAATCAACTGATCATTTCATTTTTGTGAGCCAATCATCAAGATAAGTGTATGATGAATGGAGTCTACAGGAAGGAGATAAGGTGATTGGCATGGTGCATGGCTATGTGATGTACATGATGTAGGGTACGATATATATAAAGAGAGATTGGATCCAGAGACGTGGGTGGGTCGATTTCACGGTGCATGTGGAAAATCGGCGGTGCACGCAGAATTTTGAAAGAGGGATGGGGAGGGTGCGGATGAGGTCGCGTTGTCAACGGAGGTTGGCTACACTCCTACTTGTTATCGTTTAACGTTTTGCTATTAGAAACCTGGCTGTGGATAAAGTAAATAAACCTAGTCTCCTAGAATATGCATGCCTATTGGCTAAAACGATAAGGAGGATAACATAAACAAAAACACAACTGCTTCGGTATTCTTATCTTAATAGTAGCTGTGATCCAATTTTAATTAAAACTATATATAGCTTGGCATTAGAGAAGGACTGTTGATTAGTTTAATCATGGTTGTAGCATGGATACGGGAATCCAGGAGGAATATGCCGTCCGATACAAGAACAGCTTAAACGGATGATATACTGAGGTTTATACCGACCATTGCGTTCAAGCTAGTCCAGAGAAGAAAAGGCAACGATCCATGAACGAGGGGAACCGTGCTCAGCAGCATGAAGTGTACCACTAGAGGAAGAAGAGAAAAATAAGATTGTACTAATTAATTTTTTTTTAAGAGAGAGAAAGGGAGAGACGTACAGGGACAAAGAGAAGTTGGCAGCTACTTTTTTTTTTTTTCCTATACACGAGTGCACGCATGTGCATGTGTGGAAAGCTAAAGTCTACTTAACTTTCCTTGCTTGGTGAGGAGTTGATATATCTAGGTATTATCTTCAAATAACCACTTAAACAAAGCCTAATAATAATGAAATTAATGGAGAATCGCTGTATTTTGGATTTTTAAAAAACTAGAACTTTGCATGCAATGCAATGAACTAAGGGCTTATTTTGGATTTTAAAATAACTTTGACTCACCAATATATTGAGGAAAAAACTCTAGAAAATTTGTTAGTCTTTTCCATGTCCACCTTTAAAGTAATATTATGGAGAAATCTAAAAGCTCTGAACCTATTCCTAGCTTTTGGGATGCACCATCCAAAGTTAAAACCTGAAACTTTTGGTTCTTACATATAGGGGTACGACCACTGGGACAAACCTCAATTGATAAAAAAAATTATAATCACCTATAGATTTCAAAAATAAAATTGATTACTAATAGGATAATAGAGCTTTTTCGTCTCATTTATAAATAAGTTAGGTTCTTAATATTTTTATAAGAAAAGAGAAGTGTAATGGGATTGAGTCAAGGAAGGAATAATGTGTCAAAAAGTTTCCTTTTAATTATACTCTCGAATAAGGCTAATTCATGAGTTTTGAATATTTAGAAGTTTGAGGGAACCAACATGCACGTGCATGTCCATGCATGGCACGTGGCTTGATGTGGTGTAGGGTGGTGAAGGGCATCAGATGCCACATGTGTAGAGTGGCATGGCATTGTGGACTCACGGCCTCTTCATATCATAGTTATCAACCTTTCTTCTTTGATTTTTTTTTTAATATTTTAGTCCAATCTTGGAGGATCCTAGGATGCAAATGTATCATTTTGGCTATTATAAAAGAATTAAATAAAATTCAAAAGCGAAATTCATCACATCGGAAAACCAAAAAGAACACCAAACTTATCTCCCCAAGTGAGGGGCAATCCTACCAAATACCTCCGTGCAATAACCTTATTCGAATAAAGCTACTTATTCAAATAAATCTATTCTGCCAACTGATGCAATAGAGTTATTCCATGAAATAAGGAAAACTTATCCAGTTATCCCATTCAACTATAGCTTTTCTCCTATCCCCTCTTTAAACACACCAAAAAGTAGGAGAATAATTTATTCTTGTGATAAAATCCAAATAATTACACTTAATTATTCTTCGCCTATTTCTCAAGCAAAATATTATAAAATAACTTAAAATTTTTTGCATGAATATCCTCCTAAATATCGAATTTTGCATGTATGCTCTTCTAAAATTAATGTTTGCATGTATATCTTCATAAAACACTTATTCTACTATTCTATCTTTTTTTTATCTTTATTTTTGTATATATATATAATGGTTTTTATTAACGATGTTAGAAGAACCATTATATTAGCGGTATTTTTACAAAAATAGTATTTTATGAGAGTACCGAAATAAATATAAATTTTAAGAGTGTATTTAAATAAATTTGAATTTTAAGAAAAGTATTCATGTAAAAAAAAAGAAAATTCAATAACTTATTTTGTAGAATAGATTATAGGGATGATAACTCTTTAAAAATTATCTTCTGGAGTAAATGCAGACTAAAGCTGTATCCCTCCCAACAAAACGTGGATGGCCGGAGCAGAGAAAGTGGCCCTTGGAGAACCGAGGAGCCAGGGCCAGGATACCGTTAAACTCGGCGAGCTGTCGCCGTGGGAATAACTGAGGGAGGAATATCTTGGGACCATATACGGGGGGATAATGTTAATATTCTAGAGTATCTATCCGCCAAATCCCGAACTGTTTCTTTTATGACTTCTTTAATCCCTCCCGGTCAGCTAGCTTTTGGACACGTTCGAATTGACTATTGAGGAGAGAGCTGAGGCTTATTTTTCTCCTTCCTTTTATTAATCATTATAATCACTCAAATCTTGGGGCTTCGAGACTGGATCCTGAGGCAGGATAAGATTTAAAATGATAGCTAATAGACAATTAGGCACAATATGACACCTCTAACTCGCCAGTAGTTGTTATTTTGA
Organism: Phoenix dactylifera; assembly: GCF_009389715.1. Taxonomy (NCBI): domain Eukaryota; kingdom Viridiplantae; phylum Streptophyta; class Magnoliopsida; order Arecales; family Arecaceae; genus Phoenix; species Phoenix dactylifera. The sequence goes on along the minus strand of NC_052393.1, from coordinate 27,289,731 downwards.
TTGGTTGGTTGGTCGAAGAAAAAATGGTTTTGGTTTGCTGGCAAATTAAAACTAAGCTTCTCGTACCATGCACAATTTTTAATTTTTTTAAGATCGAAAATCGAAACTTGTTTAATAGTCATTTGGGTGCCGCGATGCTAGCGATGTTGGTGATTGAGTCCCTCTTCCAGCCCTGTTTCAAGCCAAGCTCTCAATTTCTTTTCTTTTTCTTCCGGTCGCCCGTCATTTTCATCTTGTCGACCTCTACTACCAATCTTCCAACTGCCACCATTGGTTCTCGATAACCCTACATCCACCTACCATTATCATCATCGATTCTTGATAACCCTCCATTGTCCTACTTTCTTTTTCTGTTTCTTTCTCTATTAGACTTAAATCAAAAGAAATATCTCTCACAGTCGTCTACAGAATGGGTCCCATATAATTAGCAACATATGTTGCCATACAATCTACAGCTCTTCTAACTTCTCTATAAACATGTTTCACTTCAAAAGCTTGAAGTGATACTCCCATTCTTATCATATTCTGAAGATGTTGAACTAGCAAGCCACCTAATAATAATCAAGAAATCCTTCTCTAGCGTAATATGAGACACCCTTAAAATTCTAGTTATATATGCCATGCCTTTCCTGAGGTACGTAATTCAGCCATAGAAAATATAGTATCAAACAATTTAGCACCTTCTACTACTATTGCCGCACCACTCACACTTATAATAACAAAGCTTGCTTGTAATAACAAAACGATTTAACACTTTTCTTGTCTCTTCCTCATATTTCTCCATTCGTATCTTTATTCCTCCTACAAATCTTCTTCTAGTAGTTAACCTTGGTTTTGTATAAAGAAGCAATCATTCGGACATGAAGAAATCTAGTAAGGAATTTTGTAGGTTCTTATATCGATAAAAAAACTTAATCCGTCTATTTATTTATTTTTGATAATCAGTAGGTGATAAAATATATAGTTGGAGGTAGTTTGAGCATCAAAACATATTAGAAAATTACTAAATAATTAATATAACTTATAATTGGTCAAAGAGGAATTGGTTTAACTGATTATCTCAAATATTAATTATAAATTAATTGAATATCTTACGTGTACTTTTGGACTAATAATACAATATCAAATTCTTTTCTGTTGACAAGCATAAAATTAAATTTTGTATAACCCAATGACTGAATGGGTTGGTGTCAGCCTTCTAAGTTAGCATTTGATCACAAATTATTTGCTATAAATGATACGAGAGTCTCGCACCGCTGGTGAGGCTGATCATCTTTACCATATCTATCTAATGATTTCTTTTAAAGCTTCACAAAACCTTGGTGTGCTTCATTATATCTTCTGATCTTCTCCTCATATCAACTTGAACCGGCCGAATACTAGTCGTGGATTCAAGCCACATCCGTCAAAATTCTGTATTACGGTAGATCGCCGTTGTGTCATCCATCACGGAGGAGGATACTCTCATCTATTTAGAGAACATATCCAAATACTTTTCGGTACGAGACATGGTGCATATGGAGATAAAGGAGAGTTGTCTCTTTTCAGAATGATAGCTATCTATAATGATACTGTACTCTGCGGTGCAAAAGTTAGATTTCGAAGCAAGGCTCACTGCATTAGCCTCTCTTCGGAGACCTCAGAAGAAATAAAGAAAGAGAAAACATAATGCTTACTGCACTATGACCACATGAGCACGTTATGAGCGGGAGAGTTAAAAATTAATGAGACCTTGTAAGCAAAGCTAAATAAATAAAGAATATAAGGTACATAAGATGGCAGATGCATCTCCATTCTCTCGACCTAGTTTGAAAACGAAAGTTCCATGGGACCAAGAGCTTATCTTCTATCCTCTCGACTTGAAGTTTATCCAGCTTGCTAGAAAAAGACAACAACGTGTCTGAATGCTGGAAAAGCACGTGTCACTTTTGGATTATGAAAAATGCGAGATCATCGCGTTCGACCCTTTTTCATACTGTAAGGCTTATTAGGCCTGAATAGCTACCACATCATCCATTTCTAAGATGAATAGCTATTGCTGATCTTCATAATGCATCTTATTTACCACTCAATATGACCCTCTCTATTCTTAAGATGCTCCCTATTTAGTGATTCACCATACGGTGCTCCGAGCTCCAACATGTTGTCTATAGAATTGCAAAATAATGTAGAAAATTCTAAATCTCAATACATTAGTTATCTTGCTGATATAAATCACGCCAATACCAAAAGTAGAGAAATTTAAGACCAATCTAGATTTTCCAAGATCCCGATATCAAATTTTAATTAAAATTTTAAAAAATACTTGGATATTGTTGCTTTATATCAGCCAAGATAATAGAGCCGAGATTTTTATATATATTGTATTGGGGGATGACCTAATACTGATACAAATTAACAGAAAGCAAGGAAGCTGCATGACACTACTCTATTCCTTGCTCACCATATTTACATGAAAGTTGAGCCCGCAATAGACTGAAACAGAGCATAGCATTGTGCTTTTATCAACAATGTACTTTCAGTGTACATGTCAAGCAAGGGTGTGGCTAACAACAATGTACTTTCAATGTACTACACCTGAGCTGGCAATAGTGAAATGGTACGATGAGGTTGTACTTTTCATAAGAAAGAAGAATAATTTTTTTTTGTGCAAATCAATTATTGGATTGTATAATAATTTTTTAAATTTATGCAGATGGATGAACGAAACGATACAGTGCTAAAATCTGAGCGTGATCTGAAGAGCGACGTTGTAAAAAAAGATCAATCATACTTTCGCTCCAACCCGAACTCGAGTGAGACAGTGTAGCAATACTAATCTCGTTATCACTAGCATGCATCATTTCATGAGATTGGTGCGATCTAGTTGGCCGTGATATAAGTGCCAATTTTCTGCTGCCATGTGGCATTCTGACGGTAAGGAAAGGAGAATGCTGGCCAGAATTTGTTTGTTGGGCTCGTTACCACTGCATGTAATTGGATTGGGCTTCCAGCTGGCCCAATACTAACCCTAGAGGCATGTTTAAGCCTGTTTGCTATTTCTTTAGGAATTCCTTCATGCATAGGCTTTTAAGACATGACATCGGCATCCAAATTGGTTTGGCAATACTTGAACTATCAACCATCGACAAGATATTTTGAAAGAAAAAGAAAAGAGGGGCTTTTGCAAGATAATTACATTAGTACGTGAGAAGTTTTTAATTTGGAACTTTCCTTACTCCTTCCATTTTTGGGTATGGGGTAGCAAAATTTTTACCTATCAAGTTGCTGAAAAATTGCTTATGTTCATGAAACGATTGCATTGTTTATATGGGCCAAACTAATACTATTGCAGGACATGCACACATTCAGTATAACGAGGATCGAATTCTAGTAGAATGTGTAATTCCATTTTATCATGACTACTTTACCTCAATAGCTATTGATTTGATTTGTTTTTTCGTTGTTAATTTCTCTTAGTAGTGTTGCCCGAAATAGTTCTTCGTTTCTTCTTTTTTCCTGAGAAAAATCTTCATTTCTACCATCTCGCAAGTTTTACATCTTACTAGCATATAACCTGCATAGGTCCAGTTTTTTTCCTTTTTCGAACTATTCCAGGATTGCAATACATAACAAATATTTTGAAATAGATAATGGATATAGAAAAGAATATAATAGACATAAGTGCCTAATTATCTTCTAAAGTCGGTTTTTAATATTAATATTATGATAGTAACACTATATGAAATTCTAATAGTATTATATATACATTGGTATAGTAAAATAATATATTATTGTAAAATAATAAGATCATGATTCAACTTGCGTCTAATAAGAAATAGAAAAATATTGTTTGGATTTTTTGGCCCTAAATAAGTAGGGGACTAAACAAACACTTGCATGAGTCCTCACACACTCTTCTACTTTATGTCTCAGTATCTTTACCAGATTAAGGGTCCAAATTTAATAAAACTCACACAAACACCATAATTAGGCTATGGGTCGGATCCTGTTCTAATAGTACTTATAATATGTGGAATCTTATTAAAAAAGACTTGCCCTAAAAGAACTGTTTAAATTCCATTTTGTATAAATATTCAATATTTACTCAGTGCACAATCAATATGGGACTAAATACATACTTACACGGATCCTCACATAAACTAATATGGAAAAGTTTCCCAGTCTTGCTCCTCAAAAAGAGAAATTCTAGCAGAAGAAAATCTGATAAAAAGGATCTGGTCACAGCTTGATGCTTGTATCTTGTGCTTCGAGAAGAGGAGAGCATTAAGCATCTCTTCTTCTCATGTTCTTTCTCTCGCAAATTATGGATGCCTTTTATTGAGTATCCTGTTTATTCCAAAGGATGACAAGTTGAGAAAGGAATTTCATTTTCGTTGGAATACGTTGGCCCTGATCACAAGTTGGAATGCTGGTTGGAATGGAATAGCCAGGCTTTCAGAACAAACAATTGTTGCAATAAGTTGCTGGTGAGTTATCTTCCTGATCAAAGATTGGACTAAGTTATTGTCTGACAAGATTCAAAGGAAGTTGTGTCTTATGTTCTTTGTTCTTAATATCTCTTCAGTTCCTTAGTTGGTTGCCTTCTAGCTCATCTGTATTAGCTGGACACAGACCTGGTTGTATGCTTTGTGCATCCTCTTTTCTTTAACATTGTATCTTTTCCTTGTTGATTTAACTAAAGTGATTAGGCTACTCTAATCTTTCTTTCAATAACAAAAAGGCGCCGTTCTCTGCCCCTTTGAAGCCATGAAGTTTGTGATAAGTTTTATGACTTTGCAAAAGGGGTATAAAATTGGAAAAAATTGCTATAAGTGGTCTAAGCATGGCAATGACAAAATTAATTCCATACTCATGGACAAAGCCTTGATAAAGCTGGAATAACCTGGTTTTTTTAAGGACCGGATTAGATGGCTGCAAGTTTGAATATTTTTCAGATATTAATTTGTCGCATAATGGAACTCCTTAGGAACTTGAGACACCGCCACCACCAACTTGGCTAACTCCCTTGCTGAGTCATGATATAGTTTGGATTGTGGAGCTTTGAGGAGCCGTGCGCGTGTGTTTAGTCCTATATTAGCTATACATTGGGTAGATCTTAGGTAATTGTACATAATCAAAAAATCCAAATAATACCTAGCCTTTCTGGGTAAGGTCCTGGGTTGTGATAAAATAATATCAAAGCAGATCTAGTCAGCGACCTATGTGAACTATGAGATACTGCAGTACGGATTCATGGAGGCTGACCATGGGCTGATTGTGGTGCTTGTGATTAAATTTGAATGAAATTAGACCTTTAGCCTGACGAGGACGTTAGAACTTAAATGGGTGGAATATGTGAGGACCCATACAAACCCATATTTATTTCCACATCAGCTATATATTATGTAGATCTTAGGTACTTGTATATGACCAAAGAACCCAAACAAGATTTTTGGCTAGCCTTTTTGAGTGAGGATCTGGGTTGCGACCCATATGGAGGAACCATGTGGGAGTTTGTTATAGGACAGCTGTAAACTCTCAATTAAGATAAGCACTCAAACATTCCTTGATTGGTGGACACCCTTCAAAAATAAAACATTATGATATTGCCCACGACGGCCAAGCCAATGTCTAAACTTTCGAAGAACTGGAACATATGAAAAATTATAGAGAAAAATGTAATCAAAGAAATGATCTTGAACTGAAGGGCAGATGAATTCTAATTTGCCTTCACTGATAATCTGTAAAAGCTTCACAGATTGTAATTATGTGGGCCCACAGTGCCAAACAAAGTGGGCTTCACTATCTGAATCTCTTTCAGAATGTTTTTCACTGAAAATATGAATCTCTTATCTGTTTAGGTACAGTGTTTTGAGTAGCAATGCATGACATGATGCAAAGCAATTGCTGCCGTCTTTATCATCTCTCTGCCTCAAAATAAACTCTTATATCAATAAATTTTGGGGATGTGTTTTTGACTTCCTCCATTGCAGCTCAAAAAAAAAAAAAAATAAAATAAAAATCATCCCTCTTCCTCAAGTATCTTCTTAATAGAATGGTGATTGATCTAACAAAAGTCATAGAAAAATCAGCCAGTCTATAGTCTGCCACAATAGGGATGCATGTACTGAATGATATAAGAGGTCGTAGGTAATATTTTCAAAGAAAGTTACAAATCAAAATTCTGTTGGTAGTGTTTTAATCCTAGATAAATGCCAGCATAAAGCCGTGTCTTTCACTCTCACTCTCCACATACACCATGCATGTTTTATAAAGAGGAAGATAGGGAAGAAACGTAATCCTTGATGCAATGGCCGGGTATTTGTTGCTCATCTCTTCATGAGAACCTTGCGTGAGCTATAATAACTGCCGCATAAATGTGTATCTTTCTTGAGATAGGGTCATGCATTGCATTGCTGCACTTAAATTCCTTGATTTGACTTCTTATCAAGTCCTAGACAATCCCTGCATTTTATATACGCCGATAAAAAAATTATCAAAAATAAAATGTATATCTTAGAATCAAACTAATGATCTCTTATTTGAAGAGCAAGCTCTTAACCACCAAGCTACAACTTGTATTATTATTTACATTTTAATATTTTATATTTTAATCATTATTTTTTAAAATATTTTTTTTATTTTTCACAAAAATAAAAAAATATTTTATTTAATTATTTATGATATTTTCAAAGTTTTATTGTTAAAAATATTTAAAAATTAATTTTTTGTGTCACCATATTTGTTTTTTTTACAAACTCTATAAAAATAGTTAATTCATGATTACTTTTATTTATGCTATAATAAAAAGTAATAATAATTTTTTACTTTTACATTTTTATCTTAGATAGTTTTCGATTCTTGATATTTTAATACAAGTCGAACCAATAGCCTATATATAGTAATGTTAAGAAGACATAAGTATGATAACATATTTGATGGCATCGATGTGACTAAACCCAACCTCTATATAAAAATTAACAATTTAAAGTTTAGCAGCAATCTTCCAAAATCCTACAAATTATGATATTATTTACCAGCATATTAGTTAAATGCCAAAATAGTAATTCCAATTTCCAGCACTTTAAGTGATAAATTTATAGCCGCATTTATAATAAAGTACCACTAATAAAAAAAAATACTTATTGGAAGATAACGACATTTACAAAAGTCATTAATTTTTATTGTAGTTTGTAGTGCATCACCTTGGCATGTGGTTGTTGAAGGCCCAGAGCTAGAAAAATTTCCGTATAGGCATGTAGACTAAAGTGGCTAAGGATAGCAATTCTCAAAGGGTATGTACTTTTGCAGCCATCATGTCTCCTAACATGTATATATCTCTCTTATTATACATGTAATCTATGTATTCATAAAGATTTATCAAAAAAGAGAGACCTATTCCATGCTTGTTATTTTATTCCACTGCATACATCCTGCGGGATACCCACACACCCATCACTAGCTGCCTAGTAAGATGCCTCTAACACTTCTAGCTAGATCAAGTATAAAATACTTAGACAAATATACATATCTTTATGGATTGTAGAGCCTTAATCCTAGTGCACAACCCCATAAATTAACATGCAAAGATCCCTAATATGAATGTCAATAAAGCAATATCCTATAAAACATATAATTCTATTGTAATTATTATTTTATTATGCTACATAACATCATGCTTGATACCCTACACTTCCATCACTAATAGCAAAATTAGATGCCTCCAATACCTCTAGCTAGATCAAGCATATAAATAAAAATACTTAGATAAATACAAATATCTCTGTGGATAGTAGAGCCCTAATCCAGGTGCACAGAGATATTTGTATTTATCATGAAAAAGATCCCTAATCCAATCATCGATCAAGTAATATATCCTATAAAGGATATAATAATAAATATATCCTATGGGATTTTCACAAAGTTGTGGGTTGCTCAAAGTTTTAAATTTAGATATTTCACTCTTATTTTGAAAGATTATTTGCTTCAAGTATTTATTATTCATATGCCAAACATGGAACTCTTATCTTGATTTCCAAATTATTCTCTTGCGGACTCATAGAGAAATTTATATTTACCTAGATACTTTATTTATATGCTTGATCCAGCTAGAGGTGTTAGAGGCATTTTACTGGGCTATCAGCTCATTATTTTATTTTCCTATCATCTTTCAAATGCTAAGAAGTAGCTCGAACTATGGGTTAGGAGTTGCGAGCTAGAGAGCCTATGGATCAATTTTATTTTCTTTTCTTAATTATGGATTAAAACTTCATATCAAAGTTTGTTAATAATTTGGAGACTTTGTTTTTTCTTTTTTCTTTTTTTTTTTGAAGTGTAAGCCAGAGGAGTAAGGTACCCCCCCCCCCCCCCCCAACACACACACACAATTTATCTTTTGAGTTGTGATTGATGTATGGTGCATGCTGCTAATAATTTGGAGACAATATTAATGAGTAAATTGAGGATGGTTAATCTTAAGTTTGGTACTTTTGCAGTTATTGGATGTTGCTATTAAACTTATTTTACTTGAGTTATAGATGCTCTAAAATTTCAGCACTGTTTTCGTAGCATATAGTAACTCTTCTTAGAAGATTTGTATTGGACTTGAGAATTCTAGGCAGATTTTGGTTGTCTTGTAAGGCAAAGCCTTATGGGATCAATATGCGATCGTTTTCACATTCCCAGCTCACACCTTTGAGACAAGATATAATAAATTTAGTGAATATCAGAGTAGGGGACACTGCTTTGACAATAGATGGATTATGATGTTTGTGATTGGACCTATACCTATATCTTTAACTTGGTAAAAATGTTAGGGCTTAAAGAAAAAATACATAAAAAATTGAACTGATGTGTATTTGGTCATGCATCACGCCAGGAAGATTTTGAGTTATTACATAATTAATAACAAAGGACTGATTTTGAATTATTTTTTATTACAAAACATGACATAAAATAAAAAATAGAAAGCAAAAACGAAATAAATAATTAGTGGGAGTGGTGGAGTAAATAGAGGCACGGAGCCAAGGGTGGAGCAGTGAAGGGGGGAATCTTTGTCCGAGTGACGACATAAAGGAAAAGCTCTACTTGTATAAATGCTTACCATTCACACCGTTTTGATGTTTACCTGCTCTCATTTATATACAGTTACTCCGCTTCAACTACTCTTTTCCCACAATCTCTATAGAGCAAGATATTTGGTTGAAGCATCCACTGCTTGATGGGGAGTAACTTTTTGCTATTTGTTTTCCCTAAAAAAAAAAAAACTTATCAATGTTTGTTTTGGCGACAACTAATTCACCGCAGTAGATCAGAATGACCTGGGATCGAACTATATGTTATAAAAGGCCCAGAAGACCAAACGTTAGAGATTGTCCTTGGCAAGAAAAAAAGTTTAGAGATAGTCAGAAGATTAGATACAGTTGGTCCATGCGATAACTTTATGCCTTAAAACGAGCCATGCAAGTATTTAGCATAAGTAAAAAAATCCTCCATAAATTGCACCGATATAATCAAATAAAACCTTCGGTTTCGTAAAGATTTGTGGGGATAATCTCCCATTTCATCTATGTCCGGACGTCACTGTAATGGTGGTAGACTTACGTTTATAATAGCGTGTTTTTTTATTTTTTATAGTTTGACGTACTTTTGTTATACCTGCAGCTTTTCTGGTAACACTCGATTAGAAAACAGGATTAAGATGGACTGGTAACAGCACAGTTATGTTGGGCCAGTAATAAAGAGATATATATATATATATATACCTTGACGAGAACAGTGATGATGCGGCGGCAGGACGAGGTGACAGAGATGGTAGGGAAGGATGAAAGAGTACTAAGATATTGGCACGGCTCAATCAGAACGCAGGATCTAAAGCCTTCGTGTTGCCCTAGGAGCGTTTTCTGAGTGAACCGGGCCAACATCATAGTAACTATTTCATTCGTACGTGCTTGCCCCTTCTCAATTTCCTTCTAACTTACGCTGTGTGGAGGAGAGAGAGAGAGGGGAGGGAGGGAGGGAGAAGCATGAAGCAAAAAGAAGAAAGAACAATGCCATGATAACTCAAAAATCTACCTCAAGAAAATCACAGAGATGGACTACGCCTTTCACTTTGCTTTATTAAGTGGCGCACTTCACAAGATAAATTAGAGAGGAGAAATGGTATTGCAACACAAACCAGGACTGGCAAAACTGAATTTTTTTAAGCAAGAAAAGCATTTTTGAAAGAAGAAAACAGGAGATAGAAATGTCGAGCAGCTATTAGGAGAAGAGAATGCAGGGAATGTTAACAAGTTTTTTCTCTCTAGAGAAAAAAAAAAAAAGAAAGAAAAGCCCTGATACTTAAAAAAGATGAAATTTTCTCATTAAAAAAAAAAGAAAATAGAAGATGAAGAGGAAGAGGAAGACGAACCATAGAGAAGGGAAAAAAAAATGAGACAGATAGGAAGCTTGCATTCCTTCTTCCAAGTGAGAAACGAAGAGGATGAAAAAAAATTAAGCCTTAACGAGCTCAATCTCCTTACGTGAAAGAGGGAGAAGATAAAGAGAGATATCAGAGAGAGAGAGAGAGAGGGAGAGGGATGGAGGAGGTGGGGAATGTGTTGGTGGAATTTAAGGAGGTTGATGTGTGTGAGAGCGTGTGAGAGCATTTAAAACGCCCGACTACCAAACGAGAAAGACAGGCTGCAGCATTAATAGAAAACCTCCTCCCAACAATATTCTCTCTATCTCACACAGATGAATTACTAACATTTATAGTTGTCTCGTCCCATAAATAAGATCCCGTTTCTTCCAGTGCTGAGGACCCGGAAACCCATTTTATATTTATATATAAGCATCCAAATGGTATAGTTATCACTCCACCAACACCTTTTGAGATTTAGCTCCCTCAGCCTTAACTGCTGAGTTCTGATCATATTGGAGGTTATGGCATGGAGAGAGAGGGAGAGGGAGGGAGGAATAAATGTTATGGATGAGATAGTGACCTGCATTTATATTGTGGGATGAAAGGATATATACCCAATATAGTGGTAAAAGAAGGCAGAGAATATTTTTTGAATACAAGTACTTTTCATTTTGGTAGAAAAAATACAATGACTTTACCGTGTACAGCACTTCCTTAAACCTGATGAATTTGACTTACTAATGAATCCTGATGATATTAAAAAATCCAAAAAATATGACTTGGTTTTATAAAACATATCAAGAAAAACTTAAGAAAAAGGCTTGTTTTTATTTTTTTTTTAAAAAATAAAATTAAGGTTGGTTTTGGAATTAACAAAGAAGTCAGAAAACAAATCAAGTATAAATTCTTGAGTTGCATCTTCATATGCGTGATAGCTTCCACTATAATTCAACAATTCAAATTAAGGTTGATACACTTGTTGGATTTGGATATATCTTGTCATATGTAGAATATCTAGTGATACAAAAAGGAAAAGTTCTAGATTGTCAATACATGGGGAAAAGCATTTCTTATAGATTCGTCATGCATTGCATCACCTTACATCCTCATTAATGTGTTATATTGAGGTTTCCCTGAATTTAGTAAAAAATCCATGAGAATTTAGTCAAAAATTGCATTATTAAATTCAAGAAAAAGAATTGTGTTCGGGGTGCAGACTTAACTCACATGCTATGCAGAGAAAGAGAAGAAGCATAAAGAATACAAGATAGGAAAAATGAAACAAACTACTCCATGAGAATTTTATTAATCAAAATCAAAAATTTCAACTTTGAACTAATCCTAGGCAACTCTATATAGGCAAAAGGACAAATTATTAAAACAGTAAGTTTTTCTAGTTTTAGACTCGCATTGGCCCTGCAAGCATGGATTTTGAGGATGAGAATTGGGATGAATGGCTTTGTCAATTGTTAGAATCATTGAGCTTAAAATACTGACTCTGAAATTAAAGTGGTCACATAGCAATTTTAATGTGAAAGTTACACCCGTTATAGTTAATGATAATTATATGTATTGGCTATCAACTGCATAATTGTTTACCTATTTTTGCACTCTTGTTTCTCTATGAAATCTATGGTTGAGGCGGCTAACTTAGTTATATATTTGAATTTTCTATGAATGAGAAATTAGTTCAATATTTCAAGTAAGTTTTAAATTGATCATTTGAAATAGAAATTAGAGGTACCAACAAAGTAATAATATAACATCCCAGGATCTCCCATAAGAAGACTAGCCAAGAAGGTGTTATTTGGTTTCTTGACTCTGTGGAATTAAATATACACTTGCATGGGTGGCACAGTCCAATTCCATTCAAATCCAATCACAAGTATCATACAATCATAATACCACAATCAACCCATGGTCAATCCAAATGGATGCATGTTGCAGTGCCCCCTGTCTACATGGATCGTAGGTCAGGTTTTATTCTTATACTATTTGTAATAAAGTAGGATATTTATCTAAAAGAAGATTAATTGGAAGGTGTTAATGGTTTCTTAGCCCTATATAAATATCAAAAATCTATCCAGTGGATAACCAATATGGGACTAAACACAAATCTACACAAATTCTCATAAATAAGATACTTTAGTTTGCATGATAGTAGCATTGATATCCATCAATAATATGATATCTGATAATTGAGGACAAGATCACATACTTATAGCAAGTTCAAGAAAACCCTATGTTGATTGATTGTGGTGCAATATTTGTTTTCTTTTAAATCACAGATATTAATACATTAAAGGAATGTAAATTCTTATACACTATAACAAAAAGTGTTATTAGTTGTGTTCGTAAGTGCCGCTATAAGCAAAAAAATGCCATTAATATATTTTTCAGTATTTTTTGCAGTATTTTTTTATTTATCGTCTTAAGATAGTATCGGCAATTAATTCTAACATTTTCAAAAAATAGAAAACAATATTTTTTTAACGGCATATGTAAGTGCCCTTAAATTTTAAATCCCAATATTTTATTCAAATATATAGTAGTGATTGTATATTCTAATAATGTACCTTTGCAAGCTCTCAACCACCAAGCTACAACATGCATTCCTATATTCATTTAGTTATTCAGATGTATTCAGGTCATCAAATAATCATTTGATATACATTATGATACTTTATATTTTAATCATTATTTCTTATAATTATATCTGTTTATTCCTATATTCATATATAATTTTTCTTATAAGCTAACTAAGAATAGATAATTCATGATTATTTTTGTTTATACTATAATAAAAAGAAATAAGAATATTTGATGCAAGAAAATATTAATACTTTTATATTATATTTTTATCTTAATTTTTTTTTACATGTTTGGTCAAACTAGTGACCTACACATATTAATGCTAAAAAGGTATGATAACATGATGTTAATATTTTTATAACAAAGATTCCAATCATGACATGATTTTATGACCACCACCATGTGTAGGATAGTATATTTGATGGCCTCAGGGCAACTACAGGTCTACAACCAGGCTCTGTAAATAAAATTAATAATTTTAGGTTTAGCAGCAATCTTCTAAAACTCCATAAATTATAAGATTATTTACTAGCATATTACTTAAATGCCATAATGGCAATTTTAGTTCCCAGCACTTCAAGTTACATGCTGTAACATAAAAATGTATAGCATCATTTATATAAAGTACCACTAATAAAAAAATACTTATTGGAAGTTGATGATATTTATATTTTAATGCAACAAAAAAAGATTTTTAACTACATAAAATAATAAAAGCCACAAACAATTTACCAACAAAAGTAATTTTTGTTGTAGTAATAAAAAACCGGGATCTAGTGGTACACCTCGATCCCCTTTTAGTTTTCTGAACTGATGGAACTACGCATACTAGACTAGATTTAGAAATAAAATTCACAAGATCACGATAGAGCTTTAATATATCTTAATATAGTATATCACAGAAAAATGATATACTGATATTCATCTAAAGTTATTTTAAGTTTATGATGAAATATATTAGTAGTGTACATATCAGAAAATAAAGGTAAGAAATAAGAAAACCATCGTAGCTCTTGATTCTGTGAGTGGCATGCTTGCTGGTCTGCAAATTTAAGCAGTTGCATTACAGCCATTTTAAGATCAGATTTGGTGAAAGCCAGATTAGTCTTCTCTAGCTCGCAACAACCCAACTTCTATATTGAAGATCCTTCATTTCAGATAGAATATAAGAATAAAGCCGGCCATCGTTATGAACTCAACGAACACTAGCATAAGTCGAGGATGCCCTAATTAATTTGGATGAGAGTAGTCATTGGATGACTACGGTATTTTAAAATATTGAGCCTTCAGCCTGTGAGACTTGAGCAATCTATCTGCACTCAAAACTTAGAAAGTTTAGTCGGTTCATGCATATGTAAAGTTGAAATTTAAGAGACACGCCATCTTTCGTCATCAATAAAAGAGAGAGAGAGAGAGAGAGAGAGAGAGAGAGAGAGAGACTCAGATCCATCTCAAACAACTTGTTATTGTCCAAAAGATCTTTGCATTGAGTAATGGATATCACTCACAAGATACAAATATCAAAATCACACTGTTACCAGCTTATATTCATTTGAACTGAATAAAAGAAACTTGTTTTTGTTTATTTGGACTTCAACATTTTCAAACTTACAAAACATACCGGAAACTTTAAAAAACTTTTTTCTATTATTATTATCTATGTGACAGCTGCTTCATCCCATGAAATGCTTTCGGAGTGTGCCCTCTCACCTCATGCATAGTGAAGCGAAATTTTTTCAAAGTTTTAATAACCCATATATCGAGCTAAAGACATCTTGTTTAACCACTGTAATAATGCTACGTACACTTGCTATAGTTGCCAAGACATCTTTTTTAGCCACTGTAATAATGCTATACTTGCTATAGTGCCACGAAAAGCGTATTCCACTCAACTTACTGTCTCCAAGGAAACACATTTCGGAAACAGTTTTATTTCAGCATATTATATAAAAGACTTGCACTGTAGAATCTATATATATATAGCCAATACAATAACTTTGAATACTGAATTCGTAATTAATTCGTCATGTATTATGGCAACCAGGTTTCTTTTACTATGATGAATCCATCTTATATATTCTCTATATTCCAATCGCAACTGAATTGAACAAACAAGGTAAAGGGGTGAAATGTGAATGAATGGGTCCGGCCTACTTTAATATAGGACCCATGCATGTAGGAATTCTCTAACAAGGAAACACAAGGGCAGGGAGTTCATTTCTGATATTAATAACAACCGTGCCAAATCCAGACCTTAGAAATCCTTGTTTGTACCTTTATAAAAAATATTTGGGTAATCAATTAATAACAAGATGTTTTCCCCACGCCATGGATTGAATAAGATCAAGTTCTTTTGATAGGATATAATATTTCTGCCAGTAACATCACTATCGATAGTTGATGGGAATATCAAGACCCATTGAATATTATAAATATATACTATGTACATCACTAAATAATTGTTTAGTTGCCTATGGCTATGAGTCTAATTACAGTTAGAAATTCATAAAACCTGATTTTGATTTAGTAAACTAGGTTGTACATATGATTTGCTATTCATAAAAGTTTCGATCTATTTTAGGATTCATGGGAACATATTTTAATAAAATTAAGCTAATGATTCACCATGCTGTCCAGGAAGCGAATTTGTTACCTCCTCCTGCCCCTTGTCTATGATCTCCATGTTCCTTTCCTCTTCTCTCGGCCTGCAGGCCATTTTGATATACACTCTTTCATTCTCTTAATGAAATGGTCCATGGGTTCGTGTATTTGTGGATAAGGGTTGTATCTTTTGCGTCAAAAAAAGATTCGTCTTTTTTTTTTTTTTTGCACGAATCCACCATTCGGTCAATGTTGTGAAAGAAGATCAGCAGTTCTTTCACGCCAAAAATCCAACCAGAATACAATAGCTTTTACGTCGGGTCAGTAAAATACTATGATCAGATGGTCCCACGCAATCTCTTTTCTGGCATAATATAAGATTTTGTCAGCGAAATTCTAACAAAAACATCACGTACATAATATTTCAAAAAAAAAAAAATCACTTTTCATTATAAAATAAAAGCATTACATTGATAGCAAAAGGAAAGCAATAAAACATACAAAGGGTGTGGAATAGAAGGGATGCAGTAAATGGAGGCATGGGCTGATAGAGAAGTGAATGAGGGAATCTTTGTCTGACGGAAGACATAATAATAGCAGGCATCTACATATATAAATGCCTTCCACTCTCACCACTGTTTACCGAGCCTGAGTGACGTTTTCCCGCTCTCACTTATTATCACTTACTCCTTCCCAACCACCCCTCGCCGACGCCCCTCTCCTCTCTCTCTCTCTCTTCTCTTCTCTCTTCTCTTTGGAGAAGGAGGGGGGAAGACTGTGTAATATTTCATACATAGCACCGGCTTCTGGTGATCCCCAGAATACGATAGCAGAAGAGCGTGCATGCATGTCAAGATCAGGGGTTAGTGGTGATATAACGTGTTTTTGGCTCTGGTTAATTTGAAAGACCATCTGGCATTTGTTGTTGCGTTGGGATTCACGCTCATGGTGGTTGCTGCAACGAGGCATGTCTGGGTGGATCCCAGTGTGCCAGTGGATGGCAGATGAGTTGTTGGTTCATTGAGAATAGCGTGCATGCAGCACTCTTCAACAAAAGCCTATGCATGTCTGCCTTTGTGCAGTGATCCGTCCGCCTTGCTCATGAGCTCTTGTCCTTGTTTCAGAACCATTAGATGGTAGAAAGATTCTATTTTGTGAATTACTACAATTTTTTGACGTTAAATTTTGCCGTTTATGTGGAGAAAACTAGTGCTTCTACCTGTGCAAGTTTTTCATCAGAATCAAGACGCCAGCTTATTGTAAAATGTGAATGATATGGGGACGGAGTAGTATTTCTCGCATTCAGCTAAGATCATGCGACAGAAGTTTAATTAATGAAAGATGAGTGAAGAGACAAAGAAGAGATTGTGGAGATGGACTACTGAGATATTGGCATGGCTTGGTCAAAACACAGGATCTGATGCTGTTTTGGTGGCCCAGGCTGGTAATGCATTCTGCTCGAGCCAGACCGCATATTAACTAAATTTTTCAACGCCAAGGGTTGGCCAACGAGTTCTCGGTGACCAAATACTTGTGGCTTTAGTTATATTTACTAGGTTATTGAATGATAAGCAACCGGAATACCTGGCACGTCAAAGAGAAAGAGAGAGGGGATAATGTATGGAGAGTAGGTCATACCGATGGCTGGTAGGGTGTTGACCAGAGACCTTGCTTTTGTGTGGAAGATAGTTACTCCCCAAGTCTAGGATATAACACCGCTATACAACCGAGGAGTGCAACCCATGATAACACGAATCCAACATTACATATAGCTTCCAAATCTATCTTAAACAAAATATAATAAATAAAAGTATAATTTCATTATTCATTAAATTCAACCAATACTGGTTCAGAACGTCTAAATATAAACAAAAATACCAAATCCATAATCCTCAAAATACTAGAAAATTTCTAAGCTATAAATTCATAATCAACTAAAGAACTAAAGTTTTGTTATATAGATTGCCAAGCTTGCTAGTACAAACTCGAAGCTTGTACCATCCTTCGTCCCTATTGACTGTATTCGCCTGAAGAGAAAAAAATAAAAATAGAGATTTATGAGCGACACAGCTTAGTTAGCAAATCTTACACTATTTTACCAGATCAATCATAAATTTTTTCATATTAATGCATCATTTATAGAAAATAAATACTATTGTGAAACTAAAGCATTTCATAGTACAATATATTAAAATAAGTCATAAAGCAAACTATGCATGAACAAATCATCCATATTTCATAAACAAGTTCCAAGTTTATATTGCAAATAAATTCGTAAATCATTCTTCATATCATTTAACCCTATCATGGATCCAAACATTACTTACATATATTCATACTATGGTTACTCATGACAGGGTTGTAATCAATTGCATGTCATAGTTTGCCAATTGTTATACTCGCTGGCAAGGGTCATATGCTAACTATTATATCCGTAGGCAGGGCCGTTTACTAATTATTATATTCGCTGGCGAGGGCCGTATGGCAACTATTATATTCGCCGGCAGGGCTGTTTACTAACTAATATATTCGCTGGCGAGGGCCACACATAGTTATCTAAGAGCCTTTCACATACTTATATCTTTTTTCTTAAAACATACATATAAATAGATAAAAAATACTAAATAGCATGATCAAATTCATATTTCATAACAAAACTATTTTTATTAAAATATTTATAAAATTATTTTTTAATAAAATATGATTTTCATAACATATATGCTGATCCATAATTTTAAGAAAACATAACATCTTCGCTGCCAATATCATATGCATGAAAATATGATAATTTGACAAACTAATAAGAAGTGTAAGATCTACTTACATCTTTCACCTTAGACCATCAAACTTTACTAGGCAAATCTGCTACACTTATTTAAAAATATTAAAAGCGAGATTAATTTCTAGTCGACGGTCGAATTAAAATAGTAAGAAAAATAGATGGTTTGTCTAGTGACAGAGTATGGTGGCGTTGAACGAGTCAGGTTTAAGCAACTAGAACAATGAATCATGGGGCATGAAACCGATCAAGGCTATGGTTGTTCGATAGGGTTTATAATTAGTGGATTCTAGAGACACTTAATAGGGCCGAAATGATCAGTTTAGTAGGCAGTCCGAGCACCAAAGTAGTTTAGGGCCTCTTTTTAGGGATCAACTCGGATTCATGGATCAGGTCGATGGGACTCTAAACTGAAATTCATAGATCTTCTAGAGAGAGAAAGAGGGAGAAAAGAGAGAATGGTGTAAATGAGAGAGATAAAGAGAGCCTTCTCTTCTTCTTCTTATCTTCTCCCTTCTTAACAAAGAAGAGGAGGAAGAGAGGCAGACCGATGGCTGCCATGTCGTGGTCCAGCGAGGTAGTAGCAAGCAGCAGTGGCAAATAGCAAAGGGCAGTCGATAACAGCGGCTAGCCGGCCGAATTCCGTGGAAGAAGATCGAAATAAGGGTGCCCTATTTTGGATGAAGTTCCGGTGATTGCCGGCTCAAATCAAAAGGAACAAAAGCCAAAACATCAAAGAAGGAAGAGAAGAAGATGAAGGACTCTTACCTCAGTCCAACAAGGTGATCCGACGACTCTTTCTAGCGAAAATTAGAAAAAGAACCTCGAGAAAAATAGCTTGAAATCGCAGTGAAATCTTGTCTATTCTTTGATGGATCTCAAAAGAGAAGGATGGGAGATCTTAAATAGGCAAAAATCCTAAGTTTTTTGGGGTTCGGATTGCCCTGAAACCCTAGGTTTCAAGCACAATCACAATCGGATGAGAGAGGAAGGAGAATCCCAGCCAGAGTCCTCCTTCCCTTTTCCCTCACATGCAGCGCATGTGAGGAGTTGGGTTGGGCTCTTAGGGCTAACCCACATGCCCAAATCATATGTGGGCCGTTCAATGGACCAAACCCTCATAGAAGATCATACAAAGTGCCTTTTTTGAGTGCATTGAAAGTATTTGACTGCCTAATGAGAATATGATGCAACACTTCTATGGAAATTCCCGGCCTCCAAAAATTCTCTCCCAAAAGAACATTTATATGCACACTCACACACACACACACACATACGGAAGCATGTAATATATACTAATAAATTTTGGATATAATCATGCATGCATGTGCATGCACATAAACACAAGTACAACAATACCTAACTAATTTTTGATATGTGTGTGTGTGTGTAAACACATTACCAGCTAGCTAATTAGTTGAAAAAGACATTCTCTTTAATACATCTGATTTTGATTTCCACCCTCACCCAACTTCCACTAAGGTCACGAATCCTAGAGATCCAAAGTTCACTATAACATGTTTGCTTAGATATATGATAATTAAACATTAACAATATTTTATAATTAAAAGAAGAGACAAAATTCATAAATCAAATTGTCGCGATATGAAAGATGATTTTGTGTTCAGTTTTTACCAAACTCCAAGGAGCCCAATTCTGATACAACATTAATTACCTGGCCGTCACAACTTTTGTTTAGTTCAAAGTAGTGCGTTTGGACCTTTTCATGAACAAAGACAGAGCAAATTAAATTGCACATGACTCATTGTACTTTGTTTATACTCAAAAAATTAAATGGTAAGAAAATTAAATTGACTAAGATTTGGTAAGCTAGTTATGCATTATAGTTGGAGAGTTCCTTGTCCAACTCAATATTGTCTCGTTAAATTAGCAAACAAGCCAAACATGAACAAGATTTTAGTTTCGAAAAGTAAATGAGCTAAGCACAAGCCTGACCAAGCTTGTTCGTGTTTAGCTTGATATAACTCAAAATTCATTGGTAACTGCATAATATTTATTAATAATTTGTATATTATTGTTTACTATTCACTTATGTAGTGATTATTGGTTAGGTTTTTTTTTTCTTTTGACAGCCACCCAGCTTTTATTAATTTGAAGACACCAGCACTAGTTTGAGAGAGTTTCAAGAGCTTTGGCCAGTCAAAAAACAAAACCAAACGGACCAACCAAAGAGCTCTGAAAGACAGCAGACACACAAGCAAGAGAGATAGAGCAGACCAGTTATAGTGAGACAGACCAACCAAGGCAGACAAAACCCAACGAGAACAAGAAGCAAAAAGGCCACATCAACATATCAAAACTGCGATCGACATCAGAACAAGGTGAGGCTGCAACAGATTTGAGTCAGATATTCCCTCAATTTCCCTCTTGAGGTCCAAGTGAGACTTTTGTGGGTTGCCAGAAACATATCAACTGATACAGGAGGTCATACAGCAGAGAATGTTTTCCATGGAAGAACTTTAGCAAGCACAAGCAGCGAATGTCGAAATCAAGCTCCATTAAGCAATTCAGGCGATCTTTTAATCTTCCGTAGCAACCGAGAAAATGGAGGAATGCTCGTTCAAGAACAATCTAGCATTCCTTTCTTTCCAAGAGACCCATGTCATGGCTGCGATCAACATGAGAATCAGCTGATGAGTTCGGATATCGAGAAGTTCCTCATTCTCCAAGCAAAACACAAGCCTTTCAAAATCTCATGAGATTTGCAAAATATTACAATTGTCAGTATCATGCACAATCTCGCTCATTATAGTATGCACAATCTTAAATATCACACCAGCTGCATATCATATGCACAATTTTGATATATCAGTTTAGAGCAATCTTAAAAAATTATGGGATCTAATTATCATATTTAAATATAGTATATGTACCAAATCATCGGATTTTGCTATTATATTATACTACATCTAGTCCTCAGTATCTTTTCTATAATGATGGAATTATGTTGTTGTATTCTACTATGTCTAGTCTCTCGAGTCAAGGGACTCAACTTGTATATAAAGCACACCAATGACATGAAAATCTAATGATTTCGTTGCATTTCATACTTGGCCTAAACAGTACATATAGATTCTTCTTTCACTTTATAAAATATTATAAACAAACATAAGTTTGGCGTACATTTAATGCATATTACAATGTAATGTTCTAGTGACATGCTAATTAGCACAATATGTGTCGTGTTACAATTTTTTCTCTTGTTCCAATTGACCTTTGGGAAATGAAGGAGATGATTATGATAGAATTCCTTCTCTTCTTCTTCATACCATTTGAGCTTGATATTGATGGCTGGGACCTCATTGTATGGCTACTTGATCTTTACATTTTTTTCGTAAGCATTAACAGGGGATAGCAGTAGCAAACATGGCAGTTTTTCAGAGGGTTTGGAAGAGTGGTCTTAGATGGTAGAGGAGTGGAAGTCATCTAGAGTACACAACTAACATGAGTACATGACACACTTGGGGGCTTGGTCAAGGAGTCTTAAACCCTATATAAAGACCTAATCACTACTAGTTTGAGACCATTGAGTCTAGGTTTGGGTACATAACTGTGCATGGCATGGCTGGTTGAGCTGAGTCAAATCAAAATGCCCACAGACAAATAGGAATAGTTGGTGGTAAGATTACTTGTATTTGAACTATCAAAAAAGAACTAGAATTTATAAACTAATGAAGTGTCAATGATTCTAATGATTGAAGTTTTCAGTCTTTTGCAATATCCTACCAAACATCAATCACCAATAAAAAGACCTCTAAAAACTAAAAAACACCTGAAAAGTCATTTAAAATTTTCGAATATCTAACATTTGCAATAAAGATCTCTCCAGAGAGCAACCAATACATCATAAAAGAGAGGATTTGAAGTCCGCAAAATTTTCCATCCAATACGCTTGGCAGATCCTCCGCATGTTCCTATTATCAATTATAAAATAGATTTTTTTGATAGTCTAACTGATGAGAATTATTACCTATATGGTTCAAGTCCACCAAATATCAAAATATCTACAATCATTCTGATGTCTAAAAGTATATAGATTTATTGCTCCATTACCAAATAGATGAGGCAAGAAATATAATTGCAACAGGTGGTCAAAGAAAAGTTCAAATCAGCCATGAGAAAGGACAGAAGAAGCTTGTTTTGATTGAACTACGACAAGGAAAAATGACGAACAAGGATTATATGTCCGGTACAGGGATAGATTATGATCTGCTGGATATAGTTTCTTGCGTGGTTTTCTGACAAGGCCCTAGCTAGAATCATGAAGACTGTATCTGCTATTCTGAAGCCTGATCAGCCTTAGAAATGTTGGGCCTGAGTTGCTGTAGTTCTACAGAGTATGTCGTCATTGCCTTTTCCACAAGACCTAATCTAGGGAGTACATTGCCCAACAGTTTAAACCTTCTCTAGCCAACTCCTGACTGAAACACCAAGCAACAACAACCAGAATCTGAAATGCACAGCATCCCTTAAATGTTTTACAACACACTTTGATAAAAACAAAAGTGTCAAGCATGCAATCATAAGAAGCAGCTTGATGAATATTTCCATTAATGCACCCAAAAATGGTGATCTATTATATGTTCGATGCAAAGATTATGCAATAAGCATGACTTTTTAACTCCAGAAGCGAGATACAGTTAGATTAACTCTCTGCTAAATCAACAACTAAGTTAAGGAAATTCTATCATCTGTTTTGATGTCAACAACTGAAGTGTGGAATGCTTTACTTAATGGAGATCTTCTGAAAACTGTAGATGTTCTAAAAGGAGACCTTCCAGTTACTACCACACTAAGCTCAAAAGGATCTACAGAAATGATTTAGATTGAGACAGTGGTGAATTATTGAGGTTCACTTTTCTAGCCAGGCATCATAACTACAGAATTGACAGGACAGCAAAAAAAAAAAAAGGATATCCAATGCAATGCAAGGTTGGGTTCAATCTCACAAAAATGATAATTCAACTAATTCCTCAAAGAAATAAACCATGTTTTGATTTGTGTTGCACTTACTCTTGTTAATTTCCTTTGTACTCTCTCAGTTTTTGTTGTCTAAATTAATATGAAGGCTTCCCTGTTTCCATTTCTTCCAAACTGCATCCATTCTTTACCATGCATACTCATGTTATATCCACTATTTTTTCAATTATTACTTCCACTTTCCAACTTAGTTTCTGAATATTCCAATTCATTCAACTTCAAATTGCACATCATGTGGAAAGAAAGACAATCTATAAAGCTATGGATCAATCATTCACTCGTGGCACGCTTCTTTTTTTTTGGTAGATTTGCTGACTTTCTACATGTAATACACTGTTAACAACAGATTTATTGTCTGGTGGACCCTTTTCTGTTGTCAAAAAGCTTTCTGTTTTAAAAAACGGACCATCTTCCACACCCCCAAGGCTAGCTTTTCTTCTTTTTATTTTCTTGTTCTGTTTTTTTTTTTTTTTGAAGAACCCTCTCAGCTGACCTACTAGCAGAATACAGTTACATAAAGATTATCAAGCTGAAGCAAGCTTAACTCGTCCGAACTCCCACGAAGCAACCTGTAAATGGAGATATTCTAATCAAGCTTCTTCTCATATTATTCATCCAGAGGGGCAACATCCAGTTGGAGTTCTTGGATTGCTATTTGATCTTTGGACTAGGATAGATGCCCTAGTCGCAATTCCGTATCCCCGTAGACTCTTTTTGTTTCGAAGAAAACCTTGTAACATTCTTTAGTTGCATAAGTTTTGATGCATGTACGTAGGTTTGCAGGTTTCCTTGATCAAAGATACAAACATCAATTTCTGTGAGTTGATCCTATGATGTTGATATTGATGGATTACATCATATACCCAATTTTGCATCTACAGGATGGATTTAATTGTTAATGTTATGAAAATTTTAATAACATGGAAAAAAAATTTATCAACTTTTTTCTCCTAAAGTGAACAATTCTTGTTATGCTCATTTCCTGATTCTAAATTTTCAGATAATACTTGGTTAATTCATCCTGTCTTCTTCTGGTTTGTCTCCCATTCTTCATTTGGAAATATAATTTTTTTTTAGCAACTAGAAGAACTTTAGTGATATTAGGATTCTAGGTATCAGAGATAAGATGCCAATCAATGAATGTAGCAATGATGACCTAAATCATATCATTGAATAGTTAAATTTCAGAAAGGAAAACAACAACCTATGCTGCTACCTGTCTCTACCTAGCAATAAAATACTAATAAGTGAGCCCTTGGGTCAAAAACTCTGCCTATAGTTTCAGAGCATTAATTAAAAACAAAAAGCAGATGCATCACTAACAAGCAGGTTGGTAAAAAAAAAATATACGTATTCCTTAGTCTACACAAATACCTTCGAATCCATCTTACACTTCCTAGCTTAATCAACTAGGTGAATAACAAGCGTTAAAGTACTGAGTTTGAAGTTACCAACCAAATGCTATAGTTCACATACTGAAATATCCTTCTCTGATGCCTTAAAAGTGGTCCTTTAAAAAGAAAATCACACATTCTCCCTCATGTCTATTCCCATATTTTCACAAATGCAGTGGATGAGCACGGAATCAGAAGAACGGCTACTTGGATTGAAGCAGCAAATGTTTATTCCAATGGATTTAGACATCCAAATGACTGTCTCATGCTGGTCTTCGTGACGAGGACCGTCAAGATTTCATGTTAAAAAGTTCTACGCTTGTGCCAGTGTCGAAAAATGCAGTTGTCACCCCACTGTTGTGAATTGAGCTTGATAAGCAGGATGATTGAAGATTGTAATCTTAAGGAAACCCATCCTGATTGTTTGAAATAACACCTCTTCTTGGGATTTTCAGGCTGGGCTTAAGTTTAAGAAAGAATATGGTGTAGGTTTATGTCTGCAGAAGACAGCAAGATCTGAGAAAGAGAGAGGAATCCTAGTCTACAGGGAAGTGCATGTATATAGCTGGTGTAAGAAACAGTATTGCAATGATGAATTTACCTAACTAAAAACTTTACTTCCTATTTAGAGGCATCAAAAGTTAGGACAGGAATCTTTAAAGTGGTTGACTCCCTAAGTAAAAGAAAAAAGAAAAGAAGATACTTTACTTGAAACAAAATATAGAAACAACTTTGGATTCTAAATTGCACAAATAATCATACAGGAGGACTAGGCACTACATACTAAAAGCAAGAGGGGAAGAAAGAAACATCTTCTATATTTACAAGAATAGAGCCATTTTGCTCCTTTCCCCAAAATCACATTATCTATCACACCATCTGAGCATAAAACCATCATTGCTAATCACAACGATTATTGCTAACCACAACCAGCAACATCAACTAGATTGATTTTTTTATTTTTTTAATGGAAAGCAGCATCTGCTAGAAAAGTTTCTCTCTAGCTAAAGTGCAAACCTTTCACTATCAAATTACAGAAAGTATCAAAAGCCGTTCCAATTTGGATCCTTTTCTAAGGAATCCAACCTATTAATGATTCAAATCATCTCATCTAACTCATAGTCATAGCAGTTGTTAGCCTAGGAGATAATACAGATAAAAAGAAACACGCCCATACTTTCCTCATATAAGATGTGATTAAACCCAGATAATTTAAAGTAAAACACTAAACTATAAATAAAACTTGTGCATAAACCGCGCTAATAGCTAAAAATGATATATGAACCTTTGTTTTTAATCAAAAGAGTAGGGCTCACCTGAATTTGGCCTATGGAAAGGTAGAACACCAAAGACATAAGAAATAAGAAAATAGTACAATTTCCAAAAATAAAAGCTAAAAACCACCAAACTTTTCTCACAAAGCAGAAAAGCACAATCAAGAGATGAACAAACATGACCATTCCCCATGCCATACAGAGGGAGACAGCATACAAACCCCATACTTCATACATTCCAATGTTCATCAACCCAAGTCTAATCACACAATCAAACCAAACACTCCTTTCCCAATCTAAATGAATTCCATTTCAACAAAACCACAAACATATAGCAACCATAACATCAAGAAGAAAGCAAAGAGAAGTTGTGAAATTGGATCACAAGCAAAGCGATCCCCCAACCGCAACCTCCACAGAATTTCAATACTTTCCATACTTGTGCCAGCAGAGGAGCATCACCACACATCTCCTAATAATGTAAAATCTGGACCTTTGCTCCTTCGCCAATGCGAGGCAACCGATCTTCTCCGATGCGGCGCCATCCTTCCACCCCTCGCCGCCTCTCCTCCTCGTCGTGGTCGACAAGCACTGGCCCATCTCATCCAATCCAGAGAAATCAATTCTCTTGTTCAGAGGGAGAGAAGAAGAAGCCCGGCGTCCACCATTTGGCTGCAGAGGAACAGAGGTGAAGGAAAACAGAGAGAGGTCTTAACTTTCTTGCTGTTGTTTGTATTTTAAGGCCAAACCGCCTTGGCGATCTCCTCTCTTGTCCTGTCCGGTCTTTGCTGTGTTGCGCGGCGGGTTATCGTTATAACGGCTTTTGTCCCGCCAACGTACGGCCGTGATCGCATCTGGGGGAGGGGTGGCCGGATGGAGTGGTAATGGGTTTGACACGTGTTGGGTTCCGAGTCGGTTGAAGCGGCTGTTTTGTGAGTTGTAGGTACTTTTGGATAGGTTTGGGTGGTATATACGTTGAAGCCAGCCCGGATTCTCTGTCTTAGCCTCTTAGGGATGGGAAGGTAATAGCGGTTTGGGGAGGAAAATATCTTTCTAGATATCCATTTTGAAAGAAATATATTATCTACCAAAAAGTTACAAAAAAAAAATAAAAGAAAAATTGATTGAGTATTTGCCAAATCAATATATATATAAGTTCAATGAGCTTGGGATAAAGTCATCAATGTTTATAAGGTTAAACAAGTAATGACAAAGGAAAGCAATTGCTATAAAACATAACAAATTCCTTGTATAATCAAAAAAAACATCATGGATATTAGACCTATTACTATGCAATTAATTGTGATTGTTTTCATCTTCAATCCAAACAGGAGTCTTAGGAATTTCATGATAAAAGAAATGAAAACAAATGGATATTACGAAGCAAAGACCTATCACAACTCATTAAGCGCGATTTCATAATTTAACTTAACGTATACAAGATTTAAAAGTTTATAGGATACAAATTTAAAGTTCATATATGAAAGATTGGTAAATTTATAGAGTAAAAATTTAATCAGTGCAAATGTAAATAAAGATGACGTCCTTCTTTGAAATTGACAGACAAGGGATATTATAAAGTAATTAATTTTATATTGAAAATTCATTATATAAAACAATGAGGAGATAAAAGAAGGCATATAATAGTATGGATGGAGAGGTGTTTCAAGATGTTATTTGATTGATATAATTTCTTGATCAAAAAAATTATAGGACAAAAATAAGGTTTTTAATACTACATGGATTTGAATTTCAAGCATCAAAGAGAGTTTTAAAAAATAAGTTGAATGTAGCGGAGATCAGAATGTTAAAGAAGGATACAAGGTAAAATTAGAAAAGATAGAATAAAAAATGAGCATACTAGAAAAGCTATAGAAGTTGTATATATCAAGAATAAAATGATGGATTGTTATTGTTTAAGAAGAGATGTTGGAGAATAAATTTGGAATAATATGAGTTTTTCCAACAAAAATTGGAAAGGGATTTCATAATGATTCGGAAATAATATAGCAAAGAAAGGAGAACACCTAAGATAATATTGACATCATCGAGAAAGGATATGGAAACTCTCTGAATTTCTTTAAGCTAACTCTAAGTAAAAATGCTTGTCAAATGAAGAGCCATCAAGTTAAACCTAATATATTTTTTGGGTGATAATATATTTCATTGTATGTTCATTTATTTTTAAATTTAATATTTTATGATAAACTATTAATTAGTATCCAAATTTAATTGTTCAGCTCAATTAAATATCAATTCAAGGTTGGATTGTGCTTGACTCAAACTTGGTAGAGGCTCGAATTAGTTTCAGCTTGATTTGAGATTATTATAAATTAATCGATCAAGCTCATGCTTGGCTTAATTCAAAATTAAGCTTAAATTAGGCCTGCCCAAATAATAAATGAATCAAATTGACCTCAAAATTCAGTCTCGAAACAAATTTCAATTGAAGCTTAGCTATCCCTAGGGTCCATCAAGCGTGGCTTAATCATAATGCTGCATGTATTTGTATTAAAAATATGTGCATCATTGTAAAAAAAAATTATGTACATTCAACTTTGCTTAAATATATGATTGAAATATATCTATAAAAGCTTAGCTATCCCTAGAACTGAACTATTTCTGTCAAGGAAAATAAAAGGTCAGAATACACTAAAAAGAAGCCATTTTTGTGAAATACTCACCATGGACAAAGGAAACCTAATGGTGGACCTAGCTGGATTGAAAAGGGTCCACCGCATCTACCGCAATCTTGGTATTTCAATTGACATGATGTATGGCTTCAAATCATGTCCAATAATTGCTTCACTTTGTCTCCCAAATGGAGAAAATGCAGGGCAACCATGCTGCTAGCTCCCACACCAATACCTGCACTCCCATCTTCTACTGTCATCCATTGATCAGACGATGGTCATCATACAGTCCAAATTGGAGGTCCAAATGAGACCTACCCTAATCTCATGTTTTTTTTTATTATTTTAATTTTAGTCATCATGATTGATTTGGAATGAGACCATTTTGCTAATTAACTTAGTAGGCGAGAATTGTGCGTTACTCCTCGCACGCACTTGATTTCGAAGCGAGAAACTTTGATTGGTCATGTAGGCCGAGGGCCCACCAAAAATCCTATCATCCGGGTCCAGTGAGAGGATAATGGGTCCAAATCCCATCTCTAGTTAGGCTGGACCAGCCCAGTTGTGGCTTCCACTGGGCTATTAGAAAGAAAGTGAGGGGTAGATTTTCTTGTGGAAGTCCTCTGTGGCTATGGCGGCAAATGGGTCAGGTTGACCCATAACCCAACCCGACCTACTTAGATCCGACCCAATCCATTTTAGAGAACCCATAGGACCGGTCGAGGCCTAAAATTGGACCCGTTTTACTTTCTGGGTCGATTTGGGCTTATTGAAGTCAAACCCAACTAGATCCAACCAATTTGGAAGTTGGATAATTTTGTATTTGCAATCCTACGACCCGATCCGACCCAACCCGAATCTGTAAAATTATTTGGTCCTGCGTGCCGCAACCCGCGGAGGTATAAACAAGTTCTGAAGTCATGGATGGGTTGACCCAAACTGGACCTGATTTTTTTCGGTTGGGTCCGGGTCATACATGGACCCGACCCAATCCGATCTTCTATTGGGTTGAATATGGGTCCAAAATTAGGACCTGAATAAAGAACCGAATTGGATCGGGGTCACTCATGACCCGACCCGACCCATTTGTACCTCTATCTATGGCAATTGATCTGATAGAAGTGTTAGAGAGGAGCCCATGAATATGGTAGATCATAAGCAACAATAATTTGAAAATATTCAAACCATGCTAAGAAGCCAGCTCATAACAACTTCTTTTTGTAATCTAGGTTCTAAATTATAACAACATTTGTTGTAACCTACTGTCTAATAAACATTTTGTTGTAACCTATTGTAACAATATATATTTTGTTATAAATATCCAATGAAGGAGAAATCAAAACGTGGGCTGCCGTTCATTGTCAAAACTCTCTTTGTAATTTGGTATCAGAGTGTCGCCACCCCAGCCTGCCATGATATCTCTGCCATGACTTCATCTGCAGCAAGCTCTCAAGTGTCGCCACCCGTTACATCATCAGCCCAAAGTGCCGCAGCCCCTACTATAGTGATTTCTAATATCTCAAGCCTCATTCCAATCAAACTAAATGCAGGTAATTATGCATTATGGAAGTCTCTTTTTGTTCCCACACTTCGTGCCCAACATCTCTTGGGTTTCGTTGATGGAAGCACTCTGGCACCATCTCCATCTAGTCCTAAGTCATGGTTTGAAAGGGACCAAACACCCGTTGTTGATGTTTTATCTTCAAAAAAAGCGTCCGCCGAATCCGAACCGAGGTGGGAGTACAGCTCGGACGACTCTGAGGTCGGCTGAAGGCGGGTTGAGCAGGTCAGTTGACACGTCGAGTGCCGAGTTTCTCTGGAGATGACCTGCAAGAAATTTGCTTGCCGAAGAGTTTCCAGCAAAAGACTCTCCGATTTCTAAGCCAGAATAATGAGGCAACAATATAGAAGGGAGAGAATTTCAATCTGTGAGTAATATTGCATACATACCTTAGGTCCTCCGGGCTAACCTTTTATATAGGAGAGTTCATTTTATTGTTACCTGGCCTGACGTGGCATGCAATAATGTTCAGATAACGATCGGTAGTACGGCCGAGGCGTGGGTGCCAATCTACGTGGGCGGCCCACCCAATTTTCTTTGGGCTTAATGAGCTAGCAATTGGTAGGGTGGGTCAGGTCAAGTTGAGTTCGTAACAAACATTGAACCTGACTCGGTTTAATCTCGGAGCAGGTCTAGCTTCCACACCTTTGACAGATTCATACCCTCTAGGTTTCATGTGTTCGAGAAGAAGTGAGAGTGGAAAGAAATGGAGACAAACTTTTTTATTAGTGCAAGATTTTATTGTCACAGGATTTGAACAATTTTACTGAGGACTCTTGCTCTTACAAGCATTCAAAACACTCGATAAAATAGTCAGCTCTCTCAAGTACCTCCCACCCTAATGCCTTCACAATCTTGCATCAGTATTCCGGAGATGGATGAGCTTGGTTTCAGCCTTTCATTTGCTATGAGGAGAAACTATACCCTACACCATGTGCACCACATAGCGGTGCACCACGTCATTCACTTCGCCTCATTCCTATGGGCTCTATTCATGATGCACTTATTTCAAATTGCTGCAGCGCTCATCTTGCTTTGGTTTGTTCCTATGGTGCATTGCTGATATGGTGCACATAGTGTAGGGTATAATTTTTCTGTTTTGAGGTTGTTGGCCTATTTAACCATTCATTCTATCAATGAAATGTTAGAGAGAGAGAGAGAGAATGGAGAGGTGTGAAATCGGCATTTACTTAATCCAATTATACCTTTAATTTGACTCGAGATTTTCTTTTGAGTAAAAATTTGCATCAAAAATTGGGATCCAACGTATGGCAAGCCGATCTATTTAGTTTCAAGATACAAAGGAGAAACCAAATTACCAACTAGTTGAGTCGGTAATGCCTCTTCTACCATTACAAGAGATCTTGGTTCTATCACTTACTCTTGGCAGTCAGCCATCCTAGTTCTCTTTAAAAGAGAAGTTTTAGGTTATGTAAGACTTTGGACTTTACAACCTATATTATTCTATTGGGAAACTATGCATAGTCCCTTAGTATGGCACACTGGCATTGGTTGGTTGAAGACCAAGATAAGATAAGTAAGGTAAGGTCATTGTTGATCAGTTATTGAAAAATTTGTATTGAAAATGAGATTTGAATTATTTATTATGTTCATGCACTAGTGTGCTTTATATATAAGTTGAGCTCCTGGACTCGGGGGGACTAAATATAGTAGAATGTAACAACAAAATCTCATGACTATGGAAAGATACTAGGAATCAGGTATAGTATAATATAATAGTAAAATCTCATAATTTGATACAGATACTAAGTTTGAATATGACAATTGGATTCCATGATTTTTGGAGATTGCTCTGAGCTAATATAACCAAAATTGTGCATGCAATATGTGGTAGGTGTGATATCACATGATTCTGACAATTGTAATAGTTATTGTGCACATGATAACAAAGCTCTAGTATTCATCCGATCTAGTTCCAGAAAAATGGCATGCTCAAGATTGATAGCAAGTAAAGATTGAATAAGATGAACTTAAGACTTTAACGTATTTCTTGAGAGAAACGCATAAGCAATTCCTGAAAGTTGTGGTCATGCCAATGTTTCAGAAGTCCAAAGGAAATTCCCTACATTTGAGAATTTGAATAGAAACTTGAAATATAGCTTCTTGGCTTACACTTACAATCAAAGACATCCATTACGTTAATAATTTAAAACAACAAAACAACCAAATGGTCATATTACCTTTCAGAGTTTTGCACTATTCAACAAACAGGAAAGCAAGTTGGCTTAACCTATTAGCTGTGGCACTGACTCAACCCAACTTGACTCCATGTTGCAAGTTGCAGAAAAGCCTAATAATTTTTAAGATGATCGTACATAACACAAAGACAAAGACTATAGGTTGTGTTACCAAAGAAAGAGATCTTGGAGGATAAAAAAAAAAAATTACATAGCTCATCTTAAGCCATGTGGTCTAGCTCCAAAGGTTGAAGATGGCAAAGAAAATCCATTGTAGAGCAATACAACTAAGAGTCCACTTACAATTCTCTAACTCGACTTGAAAAAAAGAATAGAATATCTTCTTTGTTCAAGAA
Source organism: Phoenix dactylifera (assembly GCF_009389715.1). Lineage (NCBI taxonomy): Eukaryota > Viridiplantae > Streptophyta > Magnoliopsida > Arecales > Arecaceae > Phoenix > Phoenix dactylifera. Next base: position 27,256,955 of record NC_052393.1, on the reverse strand, counting down.
AGATCTCTTCTCTTAGCACAAGAATTGGGCAATGAACCAACATAATCCCTCTAGAAAAGATGTTCAGATCTGGTCTACTCAAAAAAAAATGCCTGAAATGAAATATGTTGTCTTGTTTATTATCGTCTCTACTCTTGTATTTCGAGTCGCAGACTTGTATGTCAAACACCTACAAGTGGACTTCCATTTCTTTAAAACTGTTCGAGTTAGTAGTGTAGAAAGACCAATTTGAAGCTCCAACTTACCTAACCTCACATGTATGTTATCTAAGCATCAAGAAACCGCACTCCTTAAGTGAAAAAAATCATTGCTTACTTCCAAACACCCTACAGTACATGCCAATCTTACAGGAGTTTCATATTTTTGTAGCATCATATCCCCCCATAAGGCTACTTAAAAACCACCGATTTGGCACCGATATACAACCGTCATAGATCTAGCATTCCATGTTAGTTTCCGATCAATTATCATGCGATGATTGGATTTAAATGGTAAATCAAGTACACCACTTTTGGCTCTTATCCTTTACAGATTTGAGCCCAAATGTTCCCAAAAATCCCCCTAGTGCAAGCAAATGATAGATTGGTCTGAAGAAGTCATCAGATTGCTTGATTATAAGTGATGAAGGTAAACGCATAGCAGTCGGTAAACATCGCTACGTATTTTGTGGATTCTTGAAGAATTGAATGGACTACAATCAGCCATTTCATAAACTGAAAGATCTTTTCTTGTATGAATATAAACTGGAAGCATTTCCTTTTTTCTGAGCAGAAAATAAACTGGAAACATTATTCATTTCGCATTTCTTGATGAACTCTATATTCAACTACATAGTCATTGTTTGATGCTGGAGACTAGGCTTCTCTAAGTACATGCATAACAATCTTATTGGCAATCTTTCCCTAACAGAAGCAAAGAGTTAACCTCTTCTCATCAAAGGTCTTCTCGGACACCACTAAATAACTCTGAAGCTTCTTAAAATGATAAATAAACAGAAAAAGAAGGTTTCCCATATTGTATTGTTACTCTTTCTTAAACACACTCGCCCCCATAAACAGCAGTCCTGAACAATGCTTGCTCAATCTCTTCAGAGCTTATGAATGCCCTCTGCTCCTTGTCCTAACCAGTCACAAGAGATCCAGAAAGATTAAGTAATCACAGAATAGTAACATAAGTTGGGACTCTAATTTACACAAAAATATCTAAAGCTAGGCATCTTACTTCTGAGCAAGAAGCTTGCATCCCAAAATCACTGAAGCAGCTAGCAACGCACTGTTGGATTTCTAGCCCCAAAGCCTCCAAAGTATACACTGAAGAAAGCAACAAACCCGGCTTCGCCGTGCAGGAAATCTCTATCCTGGTGTCCCCTTCCCTCCTTTCGACATGGAACTGCGCATGCTCTCATGGATCAGATGCAGCTGAGCAAGGGGCTTGTAAACTAAATTGCACGCAAGAGTTACCTTGGGAGAGATTCTTGGCAACATCTCGTTGGGGTTGACACCATGCAAAGTGTCCAGTAGATTCAGCTGATCTTGACCCACTTTAATCTCTTCCTGCAAGCTCTTGATCCTCTCCAAAAGCTCTTTCACATAATCAATGGTGTCTCCAAGGATTGATGTCCTGTCCATCTAGTAACATACACTAGTATCAGCATGCAGCAAAGATCATGTAAATTTAGAAGAACCTAGCAAACAAAGCTGTAGATATGTAACCAAGGAAAGAAGAGGATAAATATCATGGGATAAATAAAACGAGTTTCAATGCATCACCTTGCTGATCTTAGGAACAATGGATCTTAGCAGTGAAAGCCGGTCATTAAGCCGCTTCCTTCTCCTCCTTTCTGCCATTAGATTCTTCGATGGCAGGCCATCGACCTTCTTCGGCCGGCTATTCCGTCTCTCCAGACACGAAGATCCTGCGCCACCAAAGACTAAAGGAGTATCCATAGTTTGCATTGGCTCTACCTTCCAGATGCTCTGCTCCTGATACCAAGTGCTGTGGCTTCCTTCGGGGATCACACCAATCTCTTCATTTTCCTGAGTTGAGCAAGAAATGGTGCTATGTGTCGTCATGGTGCATGAGGATTGAAACTCTGGTGCTGCGGACAGGAAGCCACTTCCAAATGGACAGTAGACTTCACTCAGGCAATCGAAGTTGGGCTCGGCCTGCAAGACTAGCTCTTCGAATGGAGCGTAATTCGGTGAGACGACCGGGCTTGCAGTTCCTTGGAAGCAGTCAATTCCCCCTTGGAAGCAGCTGGGTTCAACTGTCTCCCTCCATGGAGCAAAAAGCTCCTGCAGGAGGCTTTGCTCATCGATCTCCATCTTTTCCATTGTCTCTCACCTCAAACGCAAAGTAACAAAGGACGGAGGGTGGTATGAAGTTGCACCAACCAAAGGAATAACAAATGAAAGCTATAGGAACAATTATTCCCTGTAATGAATGAAATAATTAATGCGTCAAGGTATGCTAGATGCATTAGAACCTATATAGCCAAAGATGGGAATGAAAACTCCTCTTTCTTTAATCTCTCTCTCTCTCCACCTTCCTATGTCAATGATTCCATATCTTTTCTCACTGATATCTGCAATCCTAAAACCATCACATTTAACTCCCATGCCCTGAAAGCTTTGACCCACAGATCTGTGGGAACTCAGAAGGAAGGGGTGGTAGGCTAAGAAATTATTCAATAGCTGTCACGGCCACCTATAGTCCAGTGCTGCTAGGAGGGTGTCTTGGTTGGCTCTGGGACCACCACTCATTCCTCAATGCAAGCTCTTTTGGCCTTGTTCCTTGGGCCACTGTGCCAATGGTTGCAGGGCTCTAAGTCTATCTTTAATTGTTTGTGCTCATTAAATAAAACTATCTGCATTCTCTTCTCTCAGGGTCTCTATCCCTGCAGCCCAGTGAAGCATTTGATTAAACTTGCAAGAAACACAATTCTTCATGGGTGCTGGATGCATGGGCACATGAAATTATTCGCACCTCGTGTCAAATATACTTTACAATATTCCACTGCATATGACTAGGTATTTGGTAGATGAAGATGGATGACAATTTGGCTCATATTTATATTGTAAATGGTATCTTACTGATCTTTCTGGATAGCAAGTTGCATTGTGGTCCTACTCTACAATTCCTGTTAAACAAAAAAAAGATAGAAGCCATATCTTTCCTTATCCCATAATCTGTTCTTCTTTGCAGGCTTTTTGTTTCTTTATTTGCTGTGATCTAAGGCACTTATATCTCAATGCACTAAATTAACCTACTTGTATAACATGATGTGCATCTTCTTCAATTTTTTTTTGATTTAAGCTCAGCATTTTCTTGGAAAGTGGAGGATTTGCTGTGTGAGTTTGACTGAAGGCATGGTAGATGAAGGTAACCTGACAAATGGTCCAACAAATGGTCCAACAATGTTGATGGTCACTGACAGATTTTTGAACTCGCTTGATGATTTCTGTTATGTTAGCCTGTGAACTATGTTCTGGCAGTCTTGCTGGAGCCAGTAAAAGAGCCATATATTTCATGACTACAATTAGTCCATTGTAGTAGAAAGATTTGGGCAAGATTTAGAGTAATATCTCCATTGGAATGAGTGTTGCGGATGCTATTTTACTTGTTGTATCACTATTGATTCTTGCTCCCCCAACTTTCGGTTTGGTAAATAATTCTGGGCCCAAAACAGCCTTCTTAATCTCCATGAAATGTTATAATCAGAACCATGTCATCCACCATGAACTGTTTGTGACTGAGAAAGATTGGTAGGTGGCTGAAATAAATGATTTAAGGATATAAGTTGATGTAAGGCCAAACATCTTTTGCTCTCTTTTTTTTTCTTTTTCAGATTTAAATATCTTATCTAGAACATGTTGAAGGGCTTTATAAGCTGCATGTAATGGTTTATTCTTCTCTTGGCTGCTATAGAAAGCAAATGTATCAGTCATTACCGTTGTGAATGTCAAAGATATTGCGAGTGTTTTGTGATTTAAGGTTGAACCCTTCCTGTCTGCCATATTAGAAAGGAGGAAAAAAAAAATTACTTCCATGGAGAAACCTGCATGTAGGATATGGGGATCTCGCAGATACGATATGGGGTGGAATCGATGTGAATCAAGTGGTAATCATATAATTAATCTCCTCAGCACGAAGGGGAGTATAAATTAATAAGAGTGAACCATGTTGAGCTGTCCAAGATTTCGAATGGATTCTTGAGGTACATGTCTGACCTTGCTTCTCAGATCATCATCCTCATCTTGTCTCTTATTCATTTTCTTCATCTATTTCTTAGGTTAATCTATTGAAACAGGTTTAAGATGTAGTGAAGGAAGAGAGATCATGAAGTATTAGGTGGCGATCTCCTGCTTCTCATTCTCAAGTCAAGGATTTATTTATTAGAAATACTTCTAGCTTCAAACTCATTCTACTAGGCTCAAGTTCTTGAGGTCTTTTTAATCAAAAACAAAATTCTAATGACTGCCGCGCAGGATCGCCTGAGTTGAATCTGTTGTGTTGGATGATTTCTGGATTGCAACAATACTTCATCAAAACACAGGCAAAGGCTGGCATCCTTCTTCTTCTTCTTCTTCTTTATTTGTCTATTTGTTTATTTTATGTGTGGTAGTTGCTATACCCATGCTTTTAGTGGATATGTGAAGCATTAGACTCTTCTTCTTTATTTATCTATTTGTTTATTTTATGCGTGGTAGTAGCTATACCCATGCTTTTAGTGGATATGTGAAAGCATTAGACTAAAGGAAATATAAATTTAAACAGGCTGGCATAAATGTTAGGCAACTTTGTAAGGAGAGATTCCAAGATTTTGGGCTTAGGATGATTGCAATTACTTGACTTTGCAATACTAGGAATATCATAATCAGAATTTGTGGCAATACCTTGATAGGACCTTCAGAGTAGACTTCTGCCTACCAACAAAATGAGAATTGGAGAAGGAAAGCTAGTCAGTTTTTCATTTCAGGAATTTGACAAGCTAGAAGAAAGAATTGGGTTGACTCCAATAATTTCAATCCGGATAGGGCTGCAAATAGGTTAGTTTGACTTGTGAACCAACCCAGTCCCGACCTAATTAGATCTGATCCGATCTGTATTTGAAAACCCATGGGGTTGATCAGGCAGAAAAATTGGTTCCGATCTAAATTTCATATGAAGTATGGATCTTGTATTTTTCAACCCAACCTACATATCATTAGGTCTATTTTGGGTCAACAAACAATAGGCTCGAGCTGACATGACCTGATCTAACTAGACCAAAAAAAAAAATCATATAAACCTTCTCCTTTACTCTAAGTATCTTTCATAAATTCTTGAATAAACTCTCGTTTAAACTAATTCTTTTTTCATCTCAATAATGGCATCTCCTCTTATCTATTTTCACTGAATTACACTTAAAAATTCATATTTCATTATTTGCTTTGGTAGATTCTTATTTGTAATATGCTCAATTATATCAATATATATTTTGGAAGATAGTAGTTTGCAAACTTAAGAATGATCAATTACTTAGATGAAATTAAAAGTTTTTCAATAAATGATTAAAGTTTAAGTTTTATAGATTTAAGTTCTAGTTATCAGAGACCATGGAGCACGCCAATCATCAAACTTTCAAAGGCTGCTAATCTATAAAACTAAACCTACCTCTATCTCCTTCTGCTTTGGATGAACTTAGGAGCACGACAAAAATCCTAGAGCACGTTAGGCGATCCACCAACAATAGAAGTAAACTAGAAATAAGATTTATTTTGTAAAATCCTTTCGTAGGTTCATTAACCATGGAGAACCGGCTCGAGCAAAAAAAATAAAAAATCAAAGTCTTCATGTGGCTGGCAACAAAGCATTAGCTAAACACCAAACCTAACTAAAACTCGGTCCAAACCATAGACAGTTTTTAAAATTTAAGGTCTTCCCAACTACTAATCTACACCAACACTAAATCCAAAATTAAAACCATGATAATATAAACACCTACTGATAGTAAGACAAGCTCCTCATGCAACAACTTTTTACCAAGTTGCTCCTTACTAGCCCATCTCCTCCGGTGTATGCCGAAGCCAACAATGACTTCAATAGTAATCCACAACTATATGCTAAAATTAGTTGTCCACAATTTTGCCAAAATTTAATTTTGAGCTTATAAATCTTCCTCCTTCTCCACCGCCGCCCTCGGCCAGCCCCTCTGCTCCTCCTCCACCTTCGACGGTGACCCAGCCACCCCGCAAACCATCCTCACCGTTGCTACCCACCAGGCATTAGGATTTACGAGAGGAGGGGTGGGATTAGGGCATTTGAACAAAACATCTGAACTTTGAGTTGATTATGGGACCTGCCATTCATTTCAATGTTCAAACAATTTTAATATTTAAAATATTTATCGCACTAGCCATAGGCATTACCGTCTGCAACCAGCTGCTGATGGAGAAATCTAAACCGTCTACGTTAAATTGGACCGGCCAAGTATAGAATAGGGGTCGAAGGAATAAAATACCTTTTGGAGCACTGTAGAAAAACCTGCTAGGGAATAAACACATGGCATCTATACCATAATCTGAAACTAGCCACTCCAGGACAATTTGGCCAATGGAAAACATTTAGGGCACGGCAGATGATTAATAAAAATAATAAAAGGACCGGCCGGTCCAGCTGGACCGGACCTGGTCAGGTCAGCCGGTGAGGGGACCAGCCGCGTGTCGGTGCCCGAACGGAGGCACGTGAAGACACCGCGAGGAGGGGGTCAGCGATCACCCCCAACCACTGCCCCATTCCTCCGCTTGAGCCTTTGAGGATCTCTCTCTCTCTCTCTACATCTCTCTCTCAGTCTCTCTTGATGCAAATATTTAGTTGCTCTTTGGAATGTTAACTATGATTTATATATTCCTAGTTTTGAATACTTGGTTCAGATCTGGAGGGCTTGCATATTCTTTGAGGACATACCCATGATGATATGCTACTATGTCATGGGATGAAGTTTGGGATGTAACAAAAAAATATTCATCAAAAATTTTAGATAAAATTAGCAAGGAATTAACAAAAATATAGTAAACAATATAGGAAACAACTTCAGAATCAACAAAATATAGTATCATTGGTCTGTAAGTCATAAAGGACTCTTGAATTTTTGAGGAAAATAAGGATTCCTGAATTGGTAATGAAAAATTTATGAATAAATCAGAAAGTTTGTGAATAATTAGGAATTTCTTGACTAATCCATTTATTAGAATAATTTGATGTCTAGTCCAAGTAAAAAAAATGAGAATAATTCAAGAATTTCCACTTATTCAAAGAAAATTGTCATTATGGCTAACGCAAGACCTAGAAAGAAATCAGTTTTCTCTGCTTTTCGATATTAGCTTTTATGGAACTCAAAATGTCTATGATTAGAGAAGCGGACCATGTAGTCTGGTAATGGCTCATGATTTACAAAAACCAAGCTACAGGACCCACCAAAATAAGGCAAAGCTGACAAGGTTATGATCAAAAGAAAGATGGTCTAACTAAAGCATGCAGTAACAATTTATAGCAGGCAAACTTTACATAAAGTTTGTAAATATTCTTTGGTGAATGGACAAATTAATCCATTCAATTATAGATACATAATGAGAATCAGAAAATAAAATATTTAACAATTAAATTAAAATATTTATCGAAGAATCCAATAATACAGATCTAACGTACTTGATTGCATGAGACATCATCCAATTAACTATATTATTAGTTTTTTCTATAAATATATGTGAAATATCGATAGAAAGCAACGTAGACACCATCCACGAATAATTCTGCAAAAGAGCATAGGGTCCGGCATAATAGAAGATGGATGCAAAAGCTATCTGATAATCGTAATTTTAGTTTTAAAATTCTTTCTTAATCCATCTTCATGGATGATGTCGGCATCTCTTTCCGTTTATATTTTACCGTGCAGCAACCAGAGAGAGGCGCAGAGGACAGGGACCAATCTTGTCCTTGGCCTTAATTCTCGTGTAAAGGAGATTATTAGACAAGACGTCAGAGGCCCAAAACTTGGACCACCCCAAGAACCTTTACATTACACTCTCATGCTATGCCAGGGACACGCGAACATGCGCAAAGGTGAAATGAACTACCGGGACAATAATTACCAATAGCTACAAAAATGGGTTCCAAGGTTAGTAAAAAGTAATAACTTAAATGACCAAAGATCTCAAAGATCTAAAATTCATGATCCAACGTTTGGCTATGCGGGATCTACACCTAAGGGTTAGGTGCATGGTACATATCAATAGGTTATGGGCTCGAGAACTAAAGCACTTAATGGCTTACCGTATCCCTCGGATGTTTAATGGCAATCAAGGCAATCAGACATGTAGACATGTTCTCGGTCAATGGCCCGTGAAAAAAAGACAGACAAATTGGTAGGATTCAGGCATGAACAAGCAAAGCAGCTGGAAAAACATAATTTTAAATAATCTGCAAGCAAATGAAGCATATTATTCACTGCATGAACCAGAATGCAGTTAAACAATATACAGCGCATGCCCACTGAAAATGCAAGTATATTGTACCATAAAAGCAAGAGTCACCATAACCACAAGTAAAAACTCATGCCAAGAACCAAGTCTTCATCATCCTTCAGAAGCTAACCCAGCGTTCTCAAACTAATATCAGGATCGTCCAGTACCTAAACTAGTGTCTTGAACAAAGCTATGGTTATATCAAGCATAAATATAACTCCAAGCAACATGCCCCAAGAATAGTTAAGTACATCAAGCATAGAGGATAAACCGACTGTAGAGCTCCAACATGCATTGCCCATTAACGATTACCTGGCATAAACATTTGCACGATGACCATAGCCTCTATCTGGACTTATATATGGAGAATAAGGAATAGATCTTGACCGCTCCCTTCTTGATCTACCACCATAAGGTGACCGAAGAGGGGAGAAACCTCGACCACCTCGATATGGTGAACGTCTTGGCGATCTATGGTACCCACCACCATAGTCATCGCGACCATAGCCTCCACGGTACCTGTCACGGTCATAACGATCTCCTGCAGCAAGCATAGGGATGTATAAAGAAACTAGAAACAAATAATTAGCCTGCTACTGAACGAACTGGAAGAACAAAGTATTGAGACTCAAAACAAGCTCAAAATTATGCTGTGCTCATCAGAAAACACAAAAAACTTACTGGTATCTCGGGTGCTTTTCACCCCAAGGTAGTTTCCAGGTGTAGGTGTCCGTGGCCTTTTCCTCCTCGACTGAAAAGCAACAGAACTCCTCAAATTCTTTACAGTTTCCATCCATGATACTCAAAAAAGCATATAATCAATAAGGAAAAGGAAAAACATAGCAAAAAAGCAAAAGCACACATACGAAACACCAACATCTCCGGTTAAAAATCAGAAATAAAAGTATGACGAGCACTAAATGATATAACTCATTGGCAAAGGGTTAAGAAATTTAATACTACCGGAACAACATTTGACACTAGGCATGACTAGTAGCATCATTAGATATATGCTAGGTATCAGGTACCATAAATTCCCGCTTAAAGAGTTGGTATTGTCCGTTGATTAGTTGAGAGTTGAAGGTGAATGCTGAGGTTGTTTAGTTGGACAAGTTTGCAATGTTTAGCTGATTTGAAGCATGGAAAAAACAATAGGCTGGCCATTCATCAACTGTGGGACTAAAGTTGAGATGGATTGTCTCATCATCTTGATTGCTGCCAACATAGCTGAGGCAATTTTCTTCTGAATATAATCAAAAACCTCCAAGTCAAAAAAAACAAAAGAAAAAGAAGGAAAGAAAGAAAAGGTGAAAAAGTGTTCCCCTGAACATCATCTAGGTACACATGGTGCAAAATATTACCTTCTCCACAGTTATGTATCGGCCCTCCAAAACTGACTGATTGAGATACTTGACACAACGGTCAGCACCCTCAACCGTATTCATTGTCACAAATGCAAAACCACGAGAGACACGAGTACGGGGTTCAACAACGAGAAAGCATCCCTTAACCTAAGAATACAAAAGTAGTTAATACACATCAATATGGCTAAACAAATATGTAACACAAACTAACCTTGCCCTCCTTGGAGAAGTGATACTCAAGATCTCTTTCTGTGACTCTACTCGACAGGCCTGTTACATAGAGAGTATTTCCAGGATTTACCGAATCATCCCTGCAACCACAGGTCATAAACGACAAATCTCATAGTTAAATCCACATATCAAATAAGCTTGATAGAAGCACAAAATCAACTATATTTAGTAATGTCAATGTAAGCATCATACCTGCTACGGCTTCCAGATCGTGATCGTGATCTGGGAATGGGTGTTCGAGACCGACCCCTAGATCTCGAGCTAGGGTACATCCTATCAGGAGAAGGGGATCGTGAATACCTGAAACACCCATAGTTAAATAAAGGACCAACCTTGTCAAACTGAAAAGGGCCTAGAAATAAATACAAAAGAGAGGTGTTAAGTGAGGCCTATTTTAGTATAGCAAGTAAGAAAATTGCCATGGACTTGTAAACATCCACGAGAACATGCAACCATTTTGGCTAAGGAATAAAAAAAAAAAAAAAAAAAATAAGAGAGAAGAGAAGAGAGAGGGGGGCAGGGAGAGAGAACAAAAATTCCAAAGTAAACAAAGTGTCAGACATGATTTTCTGGTGAACAGACTGATAGCCCACAAGGACCGACATCCATAAGTCCGTGATTTGTCAGAATATCCTGCATAATATCAATTCATGCAGCTGTACATACAACATTTATCTATTGAAAAATGTATAATACCTCTTTAGGATGCATGGAACATGAAAGACTTTGAGTGCCTTATAAACAAGGTTTTAAAAAACCAGAATACATGCTCATATTGGTCACTAGCTGGTACATTATAAAACACATACGGACACAGTGCACAAGCTGGCTTGTTACCAAGCAGAAACCAAAGAAATAAGAGTAAAAACACCTTTAGGCATGATACCAAGCAGTACTAGGCTGAAAAGAACTGGTTCAAAGCCAAATCAGGGAAGGCCAATTCACCCAGAAATTGGTCCCAAGGGAATGCTCAGTACCAGTACCTGCCTGGTATGGCATGTAGCAGCCAGTACACTCGATATTATAATCCTTTCATCTAGAAATATTCAGATATGGATGCCATTTAACTTTGGCAGACAAGCCTACCCTTTATTTATCACTAAATCTAAGACCTCCAATCACAATAACTGAGGTTGCATGTGCGGAGAAAATGGAGAAAAGTTCAAATTGTGTTGCCTTCTAGCGACGTGTTTTTATGTTCAAATTGAAGGAAAAACAGAATTCAAACTACTCTCCCTCCCAATTAGATATATTATCATTTATTTTAATATTCCTATCTTGAGCCATTACTGTCTATTTCTCCAGGAAATACATGAATCCAATAAATGGAATAATTATTATCATATAATTTCCCTAGAAAAAAAGTTGGTCTGGATCACTATCAAAGTAACATGAAGCATGTTTTAATGTGGCATAAGATCTCTAAGCAATGGCACCTTCGGTAAAAGATCCTCGCTTCTCCAATATGATCCTAAAAACGTATTGAAAACCATTGCCATAAAATTGAACATCCAGAAAGAATCACTATGTCTCCTCTCTTGTTCCTTGCACTCTTACATCATGATGATGCCGGCATTTTGCCCTTCACTTACCACCTCTGATCTCCAAAATCTACCTCCACATCATTCACTGTCTACCTCGGTTTATCTCTCCCTTAACCTGTCTTGATGCTCACTGCTCACCCTAATCAAGGCCATCAACTTCAAGTATATTTTATTCTTCTTCTCAGAGGGTAATATAAGTTGAAAATAATGGAATCAGTACAGGTAATCAATACAGGTTACCATTTCAGGTTGGGTTCATCTTCACCTGTGGACAAATTTTAGCTTAGCCAAGCTCAAGGTTGGGTGGGTGCACCATTCTGGGTCACGTAGGAGAATATTAGTTTAAGCCCAAACTATAATCAAATGCTTCGCATCTACATAATTCAATTATAACATATTACTTAGGAAATAAGATTTTTTGCTTAAAAAAGACACCTTAGAATACATTTAAAAAACTTTTGCTTAAAATACAAACTAGAACCTTCTTCCTCTTAGTAGGATGAAATGGCAGGAGAGTTTTCTGTATGACAATTGTCAAACCTCAACATAATAATTTCAACTTACCAAGTTGATATAGTGAAAGCTCATATACTCCCTTCTACTTTTTACCAAAATCAAGCACTCTACATTTATCATAAATCATAAAAGAGGTAACAACAACAACAACAACAGTCTAGAAAGAATCAAGGTTTGCACTCTTGGTACCAAACCCTGTACCAGTACCATGTTGATATATTGTCAGTATGCCAGCAGTATGGGGGTCAGTTTGATATACCAAGGCCTGGAACGGGCATACCAAGTCTCGGCCCCACACTGATATGATATGGTACACCCAACACAAGGTGGAATGTATTGATATGGTGAACCTTGGTAATAATAGTTGTAGTAGCACTAGCAATAGAGGTAACAACAACAACAATAACAACAATAAAACAAATAACAGGTTGATTTCAGGTCCTCGATATAAACCCACATTGCACTCTAGTGTGATTTGATTCTACTACATCTAGATCCATAATACTTGGAATCAAACAGACCTAAAAGTGATCTTACATTATGCGTTAGCCAAACATTGAGCAAGTGAAGAAGTGCTTCTCATTGAAGCACTTATGAAAACTATCTTAAAAGACACAAGCAATGCCAAACCAACATGTCAACCATAGTTGCAAGTTCAGTGATAATTCACCATGGAGGAATTTGAAACTCCTTTTTTTTGTTTTTTTTTTTTGGGGGAGATTGGGGGGGGGGGGGGGGGGGTTAGGGGTGTAGGGAGAGAGAGCCAAAAACACAACAACAACAAACAAACACCAAGAACTTAGATACTAAGCAATAATATAAAATAGAAACGAAAAATGCATTTTTGGTGGCGATGTAGTCAACGACAACGAGTTGAGCCAAAAACAGCAATAGAAGCAGGAGCAAAAACAACAACAACAAACACCGAGAACAATATAGAACAATATAAAACTGCAGATTCATCAGTATTTTATAAAGATGGTTTTCCTGTATGTCATCAAGGAGTATTTCTAGATCCCAATTCACCCAATGCCAGATAGCTGCCAAGAACCACCAACTAGAAAGCACAATGCATGTCCCTGCTACACCTTCATGAACAAATCAGTTACTCAAGGATCAAGAACATTTTAGCAGAGTCATCAGATCATAAAGAATTCATTCCTGAATTCAACAACAGTGAATATGACCACTATGGCATCATTTTCGACATAGTGGAATAGAAAAGATCGACAGGATCTTTTAAAGAGTAAAAATACCAGTTTACATAGCTTTACTAACTTCCTTCTGATTTTGAGCTAATGATGAGGCAGCCTCTAAAAAACAGATATTTAGAAGAACAACCAGTATGCAGGCCAACCACCTGGAAAGTACCTAAATGGCTCATCTAGGCCTGAACAGTCCAGGAAATTTGAATAAGTACATAATGTATCTTATGTAGATGCATTACAACCCCCTCATCTTTCTTATTGGTGCTCAAACATCTCAGTTTCAAATATGTCAGATTTGCCAAACAAAGCAGGGAAACCATCTTAATTACTAAGTTGTCAACTAGGTTGAACGCTTAGAGATGAAAGGCATATAGGCATGAGATTTATGTCATCATAATTGAAAAATACCCCATTAAAAACATAGGTTCCAACATTTTACCATATTTAGCTTTATTACATCCCTTTTTTACTATCCAAATATAACCAGGAAAGTAGATACTTTCCATGAGCCTCTGAGCCAAGCTCAAAAACAGCCTTTATTCTCTTAGAACCACAAGCCCAAGCTTGGCCCAAACTCATATGGACTTGGGCTTCGCATATGAAGGCCTAAGCACAAACACAGCTCAAGAGCCTACTTTCTTAGCCTGAAGCCAGGGCCTATGCAGTTAAGTGTTCAGGTCAACATGACCCAGAGACCTAACAACATTACTATCAACATCTGAAAAAAAAAAAAAACCAAGTATTTCATTACTTTGGAGTCATATGACCCCTGCCTTGCACCCCCTATAACTGCCACATGTCCATATTTTCTCTTTTCTTGAGTGGCTGCAACCCTCAGTAAATAAATGACCAATCCTACAACCATTTGCATATGGATTCTATTGGCTATCGCAAGATAAAATTGGTGAAACAAGATCCATCTTAATCCAAAAGATTAGAAATCATCTACTCTAAGCCATTCACCTAATCATGACTAAAATACAGAGAGAACTTCCTAAAAAATAAAAAAAAAAAATCAACAAGAGAACCCCTATACACAAAATCAAATCTGTACACATCTATTTTCCTTCAATCTATGACCTTCCTCCCAAGCACATGACCCCAAACGAATCTAGATCACCAAGAAAAGCATATAAACCATATTTGATCAATAGAAATATCCAGATAGCAGACTAACAGAGGTAAAACTTCAACATATTATGTGAAACTAACATCTCTATGTGATGTAATATAAGAAATCATCAGGACAAGCATGCATTATATTTGATGTACAACCTGCATATTGAATTATTGATCCAGCCATTGAATTGGCCCAATCTCTTACCCAGAATGAACCAATAAAAATCCTAAAACTCTGAAAACTAGAATCAGTGTTTATAATTCTGATCAGACCAACAGCCCAATTGTTCTTGAGGTTGCAGCCCATGGAAAATAAGTTTTACCCATCGAAGGATCTTGACCAACAGACAACGTATCTATACAACTAAGCTGTAAAACCTTACCTCAAAATCGATTCTCGATGGGAAGTCATCCTTAAGGAATGGAAAATTACACCCAGCAATGTTCCAATCAAACAGTCCAATAAGGCCAAGCAATTCGAAAGAGCATCAATCAACTGAAAGGCCATGCCATACTCGATTTATTAATCATTCAATCACTTTGGTCAATAAATTGAGAAGCAGGATATCAACAAGACGCTATGAAATCTATTGAATCTATGATTTTTCTTTATGAAATAGCCTTACCAACATTGGGAAAAAAAATCTAAGTGGGGGAACAAGAAATTTAAAAAAAAAAAATTATCAATTAGGGTTTGCACAACTTCTTGATGGGATCGGGGCTCTCTTACGCGAGAGCGAATGATACAGAAGGACCAAAATCCTAGAAGATGTTCGAACCCTAAATTAAACAAGAAGGAAACGAGAAACGTTATAATTCGTAAGATTTAGGGTTTTACCTCCTGCGTGGAGAATCCGCCTGCAACGAAAAGAGAACAAGAAAGCATCAATTGTTAGTAAAAAAAAAAAGGGAGGAAGAGGGGAGAGAGAGAGAGAGAGAGAGAGGGAGAGGGGGAGAAGAGAGATTACCATGGCGTGATGGAAGAAACGAAACCTAGGGCGAGGAAGAGGAGAGATGGGTTTGGAAACAAATTTGTACCGGAAGCTGCATCCAAAAAAAAAGGGGTCCGGTTCGGTCTGGTTTGCGCTTGACTAATGGACCCGGAAGCAGTAATTCAAAGTGGTCCGGCTCGGTCTGGTTTTGGCCCATCTCTTGCCCGATCCATGCTTTAATTTGGTGAAGAGGATAAATCCAAGCCCTACATATCAAGCTAGTATCTTCTTAATAATTGATCCAAATATTTCTCAATAAAAATTGATTATAATTTTGAAATAAAAAATTATATTATTGATTTCAATTTATGGTGTTTAGATGGTATAAACATTAAAGTTTATTTATGTCGAAGATATGTTGTAGTGGATATGAGATAAATAAGAATAAGATAAGTAGTGAGTAAAATTACATTACCAATTAATAGTATAAAAAAAATTATGAACTATTGATCTTAATGTGGAAATCTTAAAATATAATGGACTGAAAATTATTTTTGCTTATTGGTAGGAGAAAATCATCATATATTGACTGCATGTAATGAAAGATCGTTCTCTAACAGAAACATATTCATAATGTTGTATGATAACTAATTTGCTAGATAGTATCACCAATCATATGTACATCATTAACACAATTAATGTTGGCTAGGAGTTTATGGTTGGGGAATTGAATGCAACTTATCTCCGATGAGAAAATGTATCCAAATATCAATGATAACTGATCTAAAGAAGGCTATTTTTTTTCAGCTAAGTCTTAACAAGAAACACAGAGTTCGAGTCTAATTAGAGAAAGTCTTGATACATAAATTAAAATCCAATTCAACTTAAAAGCTTAAATCATTAAGTTTTGGACTTGGTCATCTACATGCCATCTACAACTTATCTTCAATGAGAAGATAGACCCAAATATCAACAACAGATGACTTAAAGAAGCTATTGTTTTCGCAAAAGTGTTGGAGAGAAATAGAAAGTTTGAATCTAACCAACGGAAGGTCTAGGCATGTAAGTTGAAACCCAATTCAACTTAAAAGCTTAAACCATTGAGTGTCTTGGCCCAATCATCTATTTCAATCCATCTACATCCCACTAATTATTCCAATGTGGAATAAACCACACACATGATCCTCAAAATTTTTCCCCCTTCACTTGGAAGCTTATTTCCACTCTCCCATGAGTCAAATCTACTACTCTTTGATCAAACTCCATATCCAGTTATTCTTCTGAGTATATCATGTGTTACCAACCTAAGAGCCTACACTCCAAGATCACACTTCACTATAGTATATTACTATTGTTGAAGCCAAGAGTCACTCGCTCTCCTAGAGCCACATTTCATCGCACCTTTATAAGAGTCCGCTTTTTCAAGAACCATGCTTACCCTTATAAAAATCTGCTCTTCCAAGAAGCATGCTCACTCTTACCAAAGTTTGCTCTTCCAAAAAATAGCTCTAGCCTGCATTCAAAGCCTGTTATGCTTTATTGATTCTACTTGCCAAATTTTCTTAGCACACCATGACCACCATGACTCGACTCTACCAATTTGCATCTTACCATTCTTCACAATAACTACACCCTCTCGACACGCCATTGCTACCAAGATTCAACTCTACCAGCTTGCATGCTACCATTTTTCATACAAACTACCAATTTGAGCACCCTTTATAGCTTCAAAAGTTTGTTAGGATTGTTGGAAGTCAACTTTAATGCCACTTATCACAGAGAAATGAGAAGTTCAAGTCCAGCTAGGAGAAGACCTTGATATACAAGTTGGAACCAATTCAACTCATAAACTTGAGTCTTCTAGATCCAAACATCTATATCAATTCATCTATTTTCTACTAATTATCTCATGTTGGACTCCACACATAATCCTCAACATTAAGTTAGGATAATTTTTTAAATAATTAGTGAGACTAGACTTTTGAAGCATGTTTCTATCAAAATGGGGCGAAAAATTCTATTACTAAAATGACTTTTCAATTAGTTTATAGATAAAAATCTCATTTATTAGGACCTTTAAGTGCTGATATTGGTTGTACATTGTATCCTTATGTGCTGCACTAATTCCTACATCGATACTGAATTTTCTTGCTGATAATCACACCTAACCACATCAGTGTATAAACTCATAAACATAGGTAGCTAGCAGAGATATGGTAGAGCTCAACTAAAAGCATGCCATCTATAATAATAAAGCAAGTTTATCATATTGTTCTTTATACCATTAGAATGATTGGTGTTTAGGCACCATTTTTTTAAATAAATAAAATAAAATAAATATATCTGTGTTACGGGGGAACTAAGCCGCCATGCTCCACGTGACCGGCACGCGCGCCCATGAAGACTACGGCTGTCCTTTGATCCAGCAATCCGACCCCGAGTCGGACATCTTCGGCTCCACAGCCCGACCTCGAGTCGGCTGCCCTTTGATCCAGCAATCCGACCCCGAGTCGGACATCTTCGGCTCCACAGCCCGACCTCGAGTCTGCTGCCCTTTGATCCAGCAATCCGACCCCGAGTCGGACATCTTCGGCTTCGCAGCCCGACCCCGAGTCGGCTGCCCCTTAATCTAGCAATCCGACCCCAAGTCGGATGTCCTCAGCAACGCAGCCCGACCCCGAGTCGGCTGCCCCCTGATCCAGCACTCCGACCCCGAGTCGGAGATCTCTTGATAACGACAGGCTGCTTCCCAGAGGCACGCCGAGGCCTCCTGCTCCACTACTCCCTGCAACGGCTGTATCCGATGCTGTTCCACGATCTCCTGTATCAACCGTACAAAGCGGAACTCCACTACGCCCTGTCATGGCCGTACCCAGCGCTGCTCCACGACGCCCTGTAACGGCCATGTCAGTGGCCACTCCATCGCGCCCCACGATGACAAACCCCCCTGAGAGACCCCCCAGCCAGGTATATATGCGGCTGGGGGGAGAAGGGGGGGTAAGCAATATCTTCCAGAGCACTCTCTTGCTTGCGATTATCATCTCTCCTCCTCCTCCAATCTCCTCTGACTTGATCGTCGGAGGGCCTCCACTACCCCAGTGGTGGTGCGAGGCTTGCTTGCAGGTTTTCCGGTGGAAGGTGGAGCGTAACCAACACCAACCAAGACAACTCAGACGGAACCCCGTTCACACCGCTGTGTCAATCGTTCTCGGTTTGGACCACCAGCAACAGTTGGCGCTAGAGGAAGGGCCGAATCTCAGAGCGATCGTAATGGCACGGCGAGGTGGTCGTGGAGCTTCCAATGCCTCCGGTCGCGGGGCCTCTCGCGCCTCCGGCCGGGAGGCCGCTGCGTCTCCAACACATTCTCAGCAACACTCTACCGCTCCACCTCCCATTCAGATGGTCGAAGCCGCTCAGTTCGACCAGTTAGCCCAGCAGGTTCGCACCCTCGCGGAGGCAGTGCAGAACCTGCAGGGTGTGATGTCTCGGGCGCCGCAGCGGGCCCAGGAGCCGCTGCTCCCTGAGCGCTCACCTGTCCTCCTCAACCCGCGCTCCTTCCTCTCCCATGGGGAGGAGCGCCGGCACGAGGAAGATTCTCGAGCACGGTCCATTCTGCCGGGACCTTCCCATCGGAGCTGCGCGGGGTACGAGAGGCGGGCCCGGGCGCGTTCCCAGACCCCCCAGTCCTCAAGGAACCCGCGCTCCAGTCGGTCCCCCTCTCGGTGCTCCTTGTCTCCCACCCATCGGTCGCGCTCCCTGGACCGGCGGGTGGACGATCTCCACAGACAACTCCAGGTCCTGAAGGGCCACTCCAAAGATCTCTTCGCCGACTTGGAGATCTCCTCCCAACCGGCGCTTGCCTCGAGGATCCTGCGGACCCCAAATCCGCCGGGATTCAAAATGCCGGCGATCGAGCCCTATGACGGGGCGGCGGACCCGCGGAATCACGTGGAGAGTTTCAGGACCTTTATGCTCCTCCACGGAGCATCAGATCCTCTCCTCTGCAAGGCCTTCCCGGCGACCCTCCGTGGCCCGGCAAGGGCGTGGTTCGCCGGCTTGGAGGCTAACTCAATCCAGTCCTTCGACCAGTTTACTCGCCTCTTCATCACCCATTTCGCCGTCAGTAGCCGGCGGCGACTGGTCTCCGACTCCCTCTTTGATGTCCGGCAAAACGAGGGAGAAAGTTTGCGGGATTATCTTACCCGCTTCAACAAGGCTACGCTGGAAGTCCGGAACCTGAGCCAGGAGGTGGCTCTTTCAGCCCTGAAGCGTGGCTTCCGAAAGGGCAGACTCACCTTCTCCCTGGACAAACGCCTGCCGCGGAGCTTTCCGGAGCTGTTGTCCCGGGCGAACCAGTATGCGGACGCCGAGGAGGCGGCCGCCCACCGGAGCAAGGAGGCCGCCGAGATCCCTCCAAAGCTCGGGAAGAAAAGGCGAAAAGAGGCACGCCAGAGGAGGAGCCCGACGCCTCAACATCGGCGCAGAAGCCTGTCGCCGGCGAGGAACCACGGCGCCCTACGCCCTCGTTCTCCACCCCGACGTTTCAACCGGTACACTCCTCTCCTGACTCCCCGGGCCCAGATCCTCATGGAAATCAAGGGGCGGGAGGACCTCCCGGTCCCAAGACAGATGAAGAAGATTCCTGGGAGGAGGCCCTCTCGGGCGTACTGTGAGTACCACCGGGACCACGGCCACGACACCGAAGACTGCTTCCAGCTTCGGGACGAGATCGAGGCTCTCATCCGCCGGGGGCGTCTCGGACGATATGTGAGCGACCGACGTCCCCCCGCGGACCCGCGTCCAGCCGACCCGGCTCCTCCGGAGCCTCGGGAGCAGAATCGACCCGTTGCGGGCGTGATCCACACTATCACTGGGGGCTGCTCACGGCCCGTGAGGAACGCAGGGGGCTCGGCGGAAGCGTCAGGGACGGCCATCGTAAAGAGGCAGAGGGTCGGTAATGTAATCACCTTTTCTGATGAGGATGTAAAGGGGGTTCAGACTCCCCACGATGACGCCATGATGAGCTTGACCAGACAATTGTTGCACAAAACATCCACCCCCCTCATCGGATTCACTGGTGACGCTGTCCCGGCCGAAGGTGTCGTTGAGCTGCCTGTGACTGCGGGCGTTGCACCCGCAGAAGCCACGGTGCGACTCGGGTTCTTGGTCGTCCGTGTTCCCTCGGCCTACAACGCTATCCTCGGACGACCTGGACTGAATGCCCTTCGTGCGGTGGTCTCTACGTACCACTTGCTCATGCGGTTCCCCACGGCGGCTGGGATCGGAGAGGTCCGAGGTGACCAACCGACCGCACGGCAATGTTTCCTAGCGACTCTCAAAGGGAAGAAGCCCGTGGAAGCCCTAAGCGTCGTTCTCCTTAATTGCATTCTTTGTGCAGGACACTCCGGACGGCATGTATCCCTCGGTCCACGTATCTCCGCTCGCGCCCAGGCCGCATCCGCCTCGAAGAACGCGCGTATCGCGGCCGCTTAACTGACACTCCTTGCAAGCAGCAACTGGCGGTCCGATTTCCCAGGTAACGCTTCAATTAGCATTTAATGCCCTTCTGGTGTTCCCCAGGCGACGCTTGGAGAGGAGGAGAAACACGATCGTAGCTGGACACGGAGAAATCCCGTCGAGTGGCAAGCGACAGGCGCGTGGCCAGCGAGCGGAATTTTCCGAGGCTCGGCCCTCGGATGCCAGGCTAACCCGATGATCATCTCGGGAGCAGACTAGCCTGAAGTCCCGACCGGTCGCCTCGGCTTGCGCCAGCCTTGGCCGACCAACGAGCGGAATTTCCTAAGGCCCGACAACCCTCAGATGCCAGGCTAACCCGATGATCATCCCGGGAGCAGACTAGCCTGAAGCCCCGACCGGTCGCCTCGGCTTGCGCCAGCCTTGGCCGACCAACGAGCGGAATCTCCCGAGGCTCGGCCCTCGGATGCCAGGCTAACCCGATGATCATCCCGGGAGCAGACTAGCCTGAAGCCCCGACCGGTCGCCTCGGCTTACGCCAGCCTTGGCCGACCAACGAGCGGAATCTCCCGAGGCTCGGCCCTCGGATGCCAGGCTAACCCGATGATCATCCCGAGAGCAGACTAGCCTGAAGCCCCGACCGGTCGCCTCGGCTTGCGCCAGCCTTGGCCGACCAACGAGCGGAATTTCCTGAGGCCCGACAACCCTCAGATGCCAGGCTAACCCGATGATCATCCCGGGAGCAGACTAGCCTGAAGCCCCGACCGGTCGCCTCGGCTTGCGCCAGCCTTGGCCGACCAACGAGCGGAATCTCCCGAGGCTCGGCCCTCGGATGCCAGGCTAACCCGATGATCATCCCGGGAGCAGACTAGCCTGAAGCCCCGACCGGTCGCCTTGGCTTGCGCCAGCCTTGGCCGACCAACGAGCGGAATCTCCCGAGGCTCGGCCCTCGGATGCCAGGCTAACCCGATGACCATCCCGGGACCAGACTAGCCTGAAGCCCCGACCGGTTGCCTCGGCTTGCGCCAGCCTTGGCCGACCAACGAGCGGAATCTCCCGAGGCTCGGCCCTCGGATGCCAGGCTAACCCGATGACCATCCCGGGAGCAGACTAGCCTGAAGCCCCGACCGGTCGCCTCGGCTTGCGCCAGCCTTGGCCGACCAACGAGCGGAATCTCCCGAGGCTCGGCCCTCGGATGCCAGGCTAACCCGATGACCATCCCGGGACCAGACTAGCCTGAAGCCCCGACCGGTCGCCTCGGCTTGCGCCAGCCTTGGCCGACCAACGAGCGGAATTTCCTGAGGCCTAACCCTCGGATGCCTGGCTTAGTGCCGGAAGAATTTCCTGAGGCCTAACCCTCGGATGCCTGGCCTAGCGCCGGAAGAATTTCCTGAGGCCTAACCCTCGGATGCCTGGCGTAGCGCCGGAAGAATTTCCTGAGGCCTAACCCTCGGATGCCTGGCCTAGTGCCGGAAGAATTTTCTGAGGCCTAACCCTCGGATGCCTGGCCTAGCGCCGGAAGAATTTCCTGAGGCCTAACCCTCGGATGCCTGGCTTAGTGCCGGAAGAATTTTCTGAGGCCTAACCCTCGGATGCCTGGCTTAGCGCCGGAAGAATTTCCTGAGGCCTAACCCTCGGATGCCTGGCTTAGTGCCGGAAGAATTTCCTGAGGCCTAACCCTCGGATGCCTGGCTTAGTGCCGGAAGAATTTCCTGAGGCCTAACCCTCGGATGCCTGGCTTAGCGCCGGAAGAATTTCCTGAGGCCTAACCCTCGGATGCCTGGCTTAGTGCCGGAAGAATTTCCTGAGGCCTAACCCTCGGATGCCTGGCTTAGTGCCGGAAGAATTTCCTGAGGCCTAACCCTCGGATGCCTGGCTTAGCGCCGGAAGAATTTCCTGAGGCCTAACCCTCGGATGCCTGGCTTAGCGCCGGAAGAATTTCCTGAGGCCTAACCCTCGGATGCCTGGCTTAGTGCCGGAAGAATTTCCTGAGGCCTAACCCTCGGATGCCTGGTTTAGTGCCGGAAGAATTTCCTGAGGCCTAACCCTCGGATGCCTGGCTTAGCGCCGGAAGAATTTCCTGAGGCCTAACCCTCGGATGCCTGGCTTAGTGCCGGAAGAATTTCCTGAGGCCTAACCCTCGGATGCCTGGCTTAGTGCCGGAAGAATTTCCTGAGGCCTAACCCTCGGATGCCTGGCTTAGTGTCGGAAGAATTTCCTGAGGCCTAACCCTCGGATGCCTGGCTTAGCGCCGGAAGAATTTCCTGAGGCCTAACCCTCGGATGCCTGGCTTAGTGCCGGAAGAATTTCCTGAGGCCTAACCCTCGAATGCCTGGCTTAGCGCCGGAAGAATTTTCTGAGGCCTAACCCTCGGATGCCTGGCTTAGGGCCGGAAGAACTTCGAGAGTCAGGAGTCGGCAAGACGCTGCCAAGGGTTAAAAAGAAAAAAAAAGAGGAGGACGAAAGCGAGATGAAGAAACATTCGACTTGTATTAATTTTCATTGTTTCAGGGCCAAGGCCCATACAATTTGGCAAAATGCCGACATACAAAAAAAGAGGACAATGAAAGGTACAAGAGGTCAGCTTGGAGGAACCCCCGGGTCGGGAGCGTCGGGCTCGTCCGCAGGGGGTAGGGAGGCGGTAGGAGAATCAGCAGGCGATGGCGCCGGAGAGGAGTCGAGAAGGAAAATCCCACTCAGGTCAACTTTGGGGTACTTAGCCGACACCCTTGCCAGGCCCTCCTCGAAGCCTAAGATGAAGGATTCGGACCCCGCGTCCGACGCGTCACGGACGAACTCGTCAGACTGACGATAGGCCCGTACCGCCTCCGACTTAATGTGGTCTGCTCTCACTTCGCCCATTCCTAATGGCCAATAAACCTACGGTCAGGACGAGGACAAGAAGGGGGGAAAGACCGGGACGACTGGGGTACACTAGTACAAAAGGAGAAAGTATGAAGAGCCCTATGTAGAAGAATGGGGTAATTCACCGGAAGAGAAGGAAGAACGGCTCCGAGAGCGTCAAAGGAGAAGCAAGCGAACAGTCCGACGGCAACAACGGCAGCGCAAAGGGGAAACTCGAAAATGTCTGTAAAGAGGAAGACGGACGGGGGAGGACCCCCGGTTAAATAGGCGGAAAGGCGGGTGATGCCTCGATGACGCCAGAGGACGCCTGGCCGCCGAAGGGTCGCTCGCGCCCCAAAGGCGAATCGACACCATTAAGGAAGGATGTCCGCCGAAATCCTCAGACTGCCAGATCAGCAACAACCGCCATACGCCATAAAGAAGGCGGGGAGCTCGAAGCGCGCGCGCCTCTCCGAGGGATGGCGGCAATCTCGAAGCATCACTCCCTTCACTCGTTCCCCTTCTGGTTCCAGGCTCGGAAGTGGGGGGCTACTGTTACGGGGGAACTAAGCCGCCATGCTCCACGTGACCGGCACGCGCGCCCATGAAGACTACGGCTGTCCTTTGATCCAGCAATCCGACCCCGAGTCGGACATCTTCGGCTCCACAGCCCGACCTCGAGTCGGCTGCCCTTTGATCCAGCAATCCGACCCCGAGTCGGACATCTTCGGCTCCACAGCCCGACCTCGAGTCGGCTGCCCTTTGATCCAGCAATCCGACCCCGAGTCGGACATCTTCGGCTTCGCAGCCCGACCCCGAGTCGGCTGCCCCTTAATCTAGCAATCCGACCCCAAGTCGGATGTCCTCAGCAACGCAGCCCGACCCCGAGTCGGCTGCCCCCTGATCCAGCACTCCGACCCCCAGTCGGAGATCTCTTGATAACGACAGGCTGCTTCCCAGAGGCATGCCGAGGCCTCCTGCTCCACTACTCCCTGCAACGGCTGTATCCGATGCTGTTCCACGATCTCCTGTATCAACCGTACAAAGCGGAACTCCACTACGCCCTGTCATGGCCGTACCCAGCGCTGCTCCACGACGCCCTGTAACGGCCATGTCAGTGGCCACTCCATCGCGCCCCACGATGACAAACCCCCCTGAGAGACCCCCCAGCCAGGTATATATGCGGCTGGGGGGAGAAGGGGGGGGTAAGCAATATCTTCCAGAGCACTCTCTTGCTTGCGATTATCATCTCTCCTCCTCCTCCAATCTCCTCTGACTTGATCGTCGGAGGGCCCCACTACCCCAGTGGTGGTGCGAGGCTTGCTTGCAGGTTTCCCGGTGGAAGGTGGAGCGTAACCCACACCAACCAAGACAACTCAGACGGAACCCCGTTCACACCGCTGTGTCAATCGTTCTCGGTTTGGACCACCAGCAACAATCTGCATATTATAAAGTGATCCAATCGGAGAGAAGAAAGTAATTTCCTCAAATTGCTCAGCCCTAAATCTCAAGTAAATTTAGAAAAATATGGAAACGGTGGTGAAAGTAGGTTTCTTTTTCTTTTTTTTTTATTGATCCTTCAAACAAAGATACAAAACCTCTATTTGTGCTCGTGAGGTCCACTCTTGCTCAATTCATGTCGCATTTCTCTTTCTCTCTCTTTTTTTATTGTGGGTGGGGGGGGGGGGGGGGGGGGGGGTGGTAAGAAAAAAGAAGCAACTTGAGTAATTATTATTTTTTTGGAAAGTTACATTGCCTCATCAATCTCCTAGAAATAAGTAATTTAGGAGGAAGATACGAAAACCAAAATCTAAAAACAGGCTGAGAACACCCACAGAGATTAGTTGAGACCCTTTATTTTTCTTTATATATTTGCACACTTTATGATAAAAATATCCATTTATTTTTTAAAAAAGCTAAAACATAAGAAATATACAAGAATAAATGAAAAATTAGTAATTCACATATCCTAATATCTCAATTAGCAAGATAATCATTTTTTTATACAACTATACTTTTTTTTTGACTTTGAAAAAAAAAATATACTCTTGCCCTTTTTTCCCCCTAAACTCTATGCATTCTATATGTTAGGCATTCTATATGTTAGGTACAACTTGCCTTTCTTTGGAGAATTTATCAATGAATAAAGCTCAGGGCGAAATATCAACTATCTATCATTTGGTTTTTTCTCAATGTTGTATCACACTTGTCATTTATAGATTTTTTTTATAGCAAAGTCATTAACAAGTGGAGGCACAGCCCCCTGATTGATCACACCAGTTAGACCCCACTGAAGTGTTGCTTGTATCCGATCGCACATGCACCATCCAGCCGTCCATCCCTCGCACGCAAACAACCACGAAGCGCCACGAGTCCATGGGGACAGGGTTGTATCTTTTGCGCGAAGGAATGATTCACCTTACTTTGCGCGCATCCACCGTTGATCGCGCAATAGTTGCTTCGAGATCCGAGCATCGGATTAGCGGGCAGGTCCAGAGTACTTTGAGATTTGTGCGGAGAGAGATCCGACGGGCGATATCGTGAAAATAAAACGATCATTCGGTCGCGAGAAAGATACAACCCGAATCCGAGTGCAGGAGCGCGTTCTACACGTAGTAGAGTAGAGAGAGAGTGAGAGGCATCTTCTTTTTATGGCCAGAGAGCCATCTCTTTCTCATCGCCCCACCGCTGCCGAGGCCTCGGGCGATCGATCCGATCCGATCCGATCCTCCCGTCGATTCGATCTCCGGCGCGAGCCGGTTTCGCCTCTCTCTCTGACTTTTCGTCGAACATCGGGTGGGAGTGAGAGAAGAAGAGAGAGGTGATGAGAAGGGCTTGCAAGAGAGGCCGGGGCTTCGGCCGCGGGATCGTCCAGCTCTGGGACCGAGAGGTGGGCGATGTCTCCCCGAGATCCTTCGCCCGTCGCATCGCGGCTGCCGAGGTTTGATCTAAAATTGTCATTCTTTCCTCTTTCCCCCTTTTTCCCCTGAAAATATTCGAGTCTTATTTGGGGGCTATTTTGCAGCTTGGAAAGCGAGTGATTTTCAGCATGATCTGAATATACAGCACACTGAATCTGGAAGTGATAGGAAAAAAGATTTTGTACACGGAGAATTATGTGATCTTTTTTTTTTTCAAAAAACACTAATTGATCGTTTTACTGCTAATTAAGAAGATTTATACGATTGAGCGATTTTGTTATGGTGGAATTGAAGTGAAAATTTCAATTTTGTATTGCAATGAGAATCAATTCAAGATTTCTGTTTTCACTAAAGTTGGCAATCGTTGCTTCTTTGAGGAATTACTGGAAATTGGTTAGAAGTATTTGAGGAAATAGTTTTTTGCTGCTGATATAGTTGTAGCTCTTGGATAACCCTAGGACATTTAGGTAGCAAGGAAAAAAAAAGGAGCATATGTGTGAATGGATAAATTCAACATGTACTTAATTTAATGAATATTATAGATGGAGAGGCTATCTTGGCTGTATGGACATCAAGACTAGGTGCTTACCTTAATTATTTTTGAATATGGAGAAAATTATTTTTCATTTGTTTATAATTTCTTTTTTAGGCTTCTCTTTAATGTTTGGGCTGTCTTGACCTCTAGGTGACTGCCTAGCACCTAGGCGCTAAGTGGTTCCTTGGCCATCAATCTGCCACTTACAGTCTTTTAAAAGATTGAATTCAACCACAAGAAAACTATTACATATCTCTGCAGTATAGATATTCCATCAGAATACTCAAATATAACTGAACTACATGAAGTTTGTGTCATGCTCTTCTGAAGTATTCCTCATTTCCGTCATAAAATTGCAAGTGATTAATTTTCAAAGCCACCTTGTAAACTACTTTTCTCTGTCTGTTTGCTTGATTTGGTTCCTTTCTAGATTGCTAGTTAGTTTGGCATGGAAATCCTTGAAGGAGAATCTATGTGGGGCGATCAACTTTTGCAAAACTATTTGAGGACACTTTAGAAGAAGAAAAAAAAAATAGTGCAAAACTTGCAAGGAAGGATGTTATTGCATGTACATAATTGAGCTATTTTTGAAGACTGGGAGTTCATCAAATGGATGATTTGGTGTTATTGTTTCAGCAAATTAGTCCTCAAGGGGATGTTATGGGTGTTTAAGGAATCTGTTGGAGTAATTTTGGGAGGAACAGCTGGCTAGGTTTTTTCTTTGTTTTAATTTTTTGGACGTTGGTAGAGCATGTATTGTATTGTATTTTGTTTGTTTTGTTTCCTTGTCTTCTTTATATGTAGATTATAGACATACTGACTTGTAGAGCTGGAGACGACTTTGGCTAAGGCCCAAATGATATTGGATTATTTGCTTAAGGGGAAAGAGAATAAGGGGAAAAAAGCCAACTACAAGCAACATCCCTCCATGTTGTCCTTATTCATGTTTGCTCTCTTTCCTCCTCATTCCTTCCTCTCTTTATTCTCCACTGTTGTTTCATTTTGTAACGATCAAAACCCATGCATATCTAATTAGAAAGCAGGCTAAACTGGAAAGCCCATCATCCTTGAAACTCACATTACATAGTGGCAAACGCCCTTGTGATCCTGAAGCCTAGTCTACTGCACCTTAGCCCCTACCTTAATCATCAGGTTTTTGTCCCACCCAGTGTCCTTGTGTGGAACTCTTTGCAATCTATCGTAAAATTTTTGAGGGTTTCGCTGACAAGGGAGTGGTAGGATTAGTTGGAAAACATAGTTTATAAAAGATTCATCCACCATCCTTAGAAACAACATGATTTGTCATCGAAGATATAATGACCTTATTTGAGTGCTAAACATTACCCCTTTGGCAACAATAGTCATGTTAAATAGTTTATTTTTGAATACAATTTCACAATGTTCATAATAATATCATGTATATAATTGCTCTTCAAATCTTTGTCTGCAACTTGACTACTTGTGACATCTGTTACATACCAATTCTTCTCTTTCATTTAGTCTTCCCCGATTAAACTAACAAAATCTTGAAAATACCAATTAATTTTTTGTTTCTTAAAAGTGAACGCTTTTTAAATTCTCTAATTTCTTTGTGCCTTTTAAAAATACTAGGAAAGTTAGCAAACGTACGTTGGCAGCTTATTTTAGCATCTGGATAAGCATTCGACCAGCAGGTTCTTTACAGTTGCATAGTTTATGCTTGTGATATAGACATTATAATTAGTTTCTTTTCTTTCTTTCTTTCTTTTTTTTTTTTTTATCATTTGTATGTTAGAAATATTTATTAGGAGATGATTCTAAACTTACAATGTTGAGGATGAAAACATCCCTTCACTTCAGTGGTTATATGACAATAACATGACATCTAAGGGGTGTCCAGTATATGCTTCAAAATAAATAAATAGATATTAGGAAAGTCTGCAATGATTAGAGGAAGGGATGATTTAAGTTTTAAATGCTGTTTTAAATGATGCTTAATGCCTCATACCTTGAACATATCCCCGTCATCTTGTTACCACTCTATCTTTCTCTCATTTCCCTCTTGTTATCCACTTTGTAATTGAAGAGAACATTTTATTTTTGTCCTCCATAAAAGAAGGCTTGGTCCCTCATTCTCTCTCTCCCCCCTCCCCTCCCCCCGTTTCTCTTTGTTTCTCTTCCCTCTTCTATCTTGCTATTCTTCTACCTTCTCATGTAATGAGGGAAGGTTGAAGTTTTAGCTTTTCTCTTTTGTTCTCTCATTTTCATCAAGGATTGTGTTTTACATTTACCAGAACATGGTGAATAGAATATGGTATGGTGGCCATTTTGGTACCTTTACAAGTGTTTAGATTATGTTTGGAGCAGTCTAGATCTTTGCTATGCTGTAAGTTATGGAAGGGTCTGCAATAACGACCGATTACTTCAAAGTCTCCTATGTTTTATGAAACTTCTATTGTCGGGAATTGGGGGCCTTTATTTGAGGTTAGATATTATGAGAATGGCTTGATGCTTCATATAATTCCTTTTGCAGGTGGCAATCAACGAGATGAAACAAAGCTCATCGATTTTAGGTTAGATATCATGAAAATGGGTTGATGCTTTATGTGATTCCTTTTGCAAGCGGCAATTATAAGAGATGAAATGACAAGGGGGTGGATAGATAGAACAACCAAAATGTGGAATAGATAGAACAACCAAAACCACCCTCTTTTCTCTCACTTGGCCACTTCAAGGAGGATTCCTTTTGTAAACTTGCGTGAAGAGGCTCAGAAGCTTATATTTGCATTTCTCTTGTATTATTCTCTTTTTATTTCATTTTTATAGTGTTTTGAGTAGGACTACAACTCTTATTTTAGGAACTATGTCACTTTCTGAAATTATGGAAACTTTTATCTTGAAATTGATGTTAGTATCAGGATAAGGAATGTGGAGTCGTATTAGAAGGGTTAACGTACGAGGATGGAGAGACATATGCAAAAGACTAATTAAACTCTTTAATGCTGATCGCCAGAAGCCATAGATTCAGTTTAAGTGGTGACATCAAACTACAAATTTACATTAGAAACTTAGCTAGAAGCTCAGTTTTCTGTAATTTGATTTTGAAGTGATACATGATCCTTCCTTTACCTTTAAAGTAGTCTTCCGTCTGCTATATAGGCTATCTTTAAGGATACATGATCCTTCCTTTACCTTTAAAGAAGTCTTCCGTCTGCTATTTGATTTTGAAGTGATACATGATCCTTCCTTTACCTTTACCTTTAGCGTACGAGGATGGAGAGATATATGCAAAAGACTAATGAAACTCTTTAATGCTGATCGCCAGAAGCCATAGATTCAGTTTAAGTGGTGACATCAAACTACAGATTTACATTAGAAACTTAGCTAGAAGCTCAGTTTTCTGTAATTTGATTTTGAAGTGATACATGATCCTTCCTTTACCTTTAAAGTAGTCTTCCATCTGCTATATAGGATATCTCTAAGGAAAATGATGGGAATTTAACTGAATAAAACATGTTCCTTTGCTGTTCTTGCAGATTCATCAGCCAATTCATGTATAAGCTGGGTAGTTTATAAACTGAAATAGATAGCTAGATGCTGAAATTATTTGCTAGAATTTCCTTATATAGTTTGGTTTGTTTAAAACTGCTGTTATTGGGGGAAAATCAGCTTGTGCTAATTGTATTTTTGAGATTACATTTGTGATCATTCATCTCATAATGCACAACAAGAGAAGAAGCTTAGTAAAATGGCCACTGATCAGCTTGTTGAGTTCCTCAGTTTGCATCTTTGTTTAAATCCTTCCTATTTGTTTCTCTCTCCTCCATCTCTTCGTCCCTAACATATGTTGCCACCATTCTTGTCTATAGAATAATTAGTCCATGTTGACTATATGATTTGCTCATGATTCTTAGTGTAAATTGTTTGGCATAGACATCAGTCTTTATTTTCGTGATTAGTCATGATTTAGGTCTAGTGTTGCTCTTGATTTTTCCTCCTGTTTTATTTTTGTTGGTGAGACAGAAATCTAGGGTGGAAAGACTGATATGTTAATCTTTGCTTTGTTGCTTTTATTCTACTGGGCACTTTCTGAATCCTGAATGTGTAGGATCCTATTGTTTTTGACCAATTGTTCCTCAGCCATCCTATAACTAGGCTTTGTTATATTTGGTATCGGATCAAGTTAATTCTAAGGCAGTTATTGCATATATCAAACGTTTAATGTTCAATTTTAGTTCAGATTGCACTTTCTTTTTTTCTTTTTAAACAAATATTTGAATTAGCCTTCTGCAATTGTGACCTTAGGGTTTCTAATTGTTGTCCTGATGTTCAACATAGGAATCTAGATACCTAATCACATACCATATCTGCATCATATACATATCAAATACCAATATTTGCCTGTAGAGTATCTTATTTTTTAAAATTTTAAAAAAACTCTGGATATTTCCCTTATACATTCGGAGATACTTCTTCGGTACCTCCAAGCATGTGGGGAAGGGTGTTTGGGTTCTTTTATTAATGTTAACCTTCTAATGTCAGTTTTGTAGTCTGTCTTTAATATTAAAATATGAAGTATGGATTAGGGTGTGTGGATTTGAATGATAACTAAAAGAGTTGATATTGACTAAAGCATGGACTACATAATTTCAATAATTTACTATGCTTCATAAATGCTTTTGTATACACGCACCCAGGTACATCCATTCATACATGCATGTATACATATATTTATGTATAAAATACATACACACACACATATACACTTATATATATTCATTGATGTATCCTAGCTAAGGTTTGTTGAACTTGTATCGGAGGGGGTATTGGCTGGCAGCTAGTTCGCATAGCTTTGCGAGGGCTCGAAGCAAGCTTAAGGCTTCACGATCAGTGTTCGGATCGGGAGGGCATCTGGATCCGGCAAGAGAAAGGGGCTAAGGCATCCTGATAAGGATGGGGACTGTGAGAGAGAGAGAGAAAAGGTGAGAGCTTACTTTGAGCTCGAGGTGGAGAGAGCGGCTCCAGAGAGCCCTCGAAGTCTCTCAAAGCTCTCAGGGAGACGAGTTTTTTTTTTTTTTTTTGAAAAACAATTATTTCTCGAACCATTGAAATAGACTGAACCATCTTGGGTCGATGTCGGTTCGATATGAGTCGAGCTGCCTGATTTGGGTCAGTTTGGTAGGTCAGTCTGGCAATTCTTGATCCCAGCTATATTATATCTTACTTTTTTCAAAGTTTTCATATCAACATATCCATATTCAAAATTTGCACACATGCATACATAGATATTTGTGTCAAGGCTTCATAGTTTCATAGATTGTTCTAATATAATTTTTGTTTTTCCTCCTCATAGGTCTGACTTTGGCATCTTCATTTTTTTTCTTCTTTTTTATTAAAAAATCATTTTCTATTGTAGCTGCATGTATCATGTCATATCATCATTTAGTGCATTTTGCCTATATTTCAGCATTCATAAAATCCTATCTTTGTTGTGGAAGTCTAATGCATTGTGAAAAGAAGTCCTTTTTACATGGAAGAGACAGAAGGGAGAATAACATAGGCATGCTTGGCAGCAAGGTATCTAACTCCATGGTAGAAGTGCTGCGGCAGATGAATTGGATGTTATCAGATAATTTTGGTTGTCTAAGTTTGAGTTGTCATGGCCTGTTTACAAATTACAACCTAGGGACCTGCCTCTACCTGCTGTAGCTACCAAGGGCAATATGGTACTTAGGGTGGATATGACTGCTATTATATGGGGAAGGAGTTTGAGATGTCAGTGATGATTTTGCATGACTTTGATTATGGAAGATGCAAATGATCTTTAGTATCATTTGGATCTTCATTTAAATAGTTAATTGATTGGCTAGATAATCTTGAGTACTTTGACTTTATGAAGTTCCTTGAAGATAAGTAATTATGATGTGTTCTAATGAGGCTAAAGAGAGTGGCTCTTTTGATTCTATTGACTTCAATTAGAAAGTAAGTGAGTAGAAAAAGGCAAACTCAAAGTCAAAATTTGTGCTATAATAAAGATATATTGAGGAAAACCACATATTTTATGCTTTGTTAGATATGCTTATTCATTAGCACTTGCTAGCTTGAAAATAAGGAATCTTCTCTGTAAAATACACGGGGATCTCCACTTGTCCTCTAAGTGATTTATGAGGGCAAGCAGTTCAGACTTGGATAAATTGCTGCATTACATTGATATTTTTAGGGCCACATTTTCCTATATAATCTTTCTTTGTAGATGAAATCTTTTAACTAGGGTCACATGCCCACTTTGGAATCTCCTAGAATCTTGAACCCTCGCCTGCTTCCTGAAGGCTTCAAATTTTTCTAAAATATCCACTTACCCAAATCCACATGCGCACTTACTACCTATTCTAGAGTCTGGCAATTAAGTACTCTATCATCGATTGGATTGGCAGCCAGGATGCAACTCCTGACTAGTCAATAAAGGAGTAGTTTACCACTGCATACCATATGGAATTCATTTTCTTTTGGTACAATATGCACAGGCATGTGTTGGTTGAGGGCGGAGTAGGGGGAAGGATGGATCATGTGCTAATACTATGGGGCTGTATCATGTATCCTGGATCCTTTCTCAAGGATTCAGCTCCACACTCTAACCTATTATCTAAAATAATTTATACAATTTTCTATATTGAAAAACCAAATTAATTTTCTTGTGCCGAGGGACAGTCTGGGAGCCTCAACTTCCCTTCACCTCTCCTTGATTAAGAAGGTGCTAAGACAAACACATCCCTCATCACATCAGGTGTGGGGAAAGAACAGGTTTATTTGTCTTTATAGAACTTCTAAAGGCCTAAAAAACCAATTAATTTTCTTTTTTCATGCATTTGTCATATTTAGGAATATTCTTGGATGGATTTATTGATTTATTTATCACTGAGGGTCCTAAAATTTTGCATGATATGCAGTTTTCCCCAAATTTCTTTTCTAAATCCTTGATGAGTCTAAATGTTCCTATGGATGGTCATTTTTCTGATTTGGTTTTACAGATGAGGTGGTGCATATCATGATTTCATGTTTTCCTTGTTTGAATGACTACCTTGTTAACTTGTTTAGTTGGAGCTACATAGGATATTCTTCATACTTCCTTGAATCTTGTGTTCTATACATAATTTTATCTTATATTTTTTTACACAGGACCTTGTTCTGCGCTTTGGAATCCATAAAAAACTAGAGAAGCATGGAGGTTGTGTGAATACTGTTAGCTTCAATGCAGATGGTGATATTCTTGTGTCTGGTTCTGATGACAGAATGGTAATTTTGTGGAATTGGGATGCTGGTCTTGTTAAATTGTCCTTCCACTCAGGCCATTCAAACAATGTTTTTCAAGCAAAATTCATGCCATACATGGAGGATCGGATCATTGTTACCTGTGCTGCAGATGGGGAGGTACGTGCCGTTCCCTTTCTCTTGCCCTCCCTTTAAACCTCGGATGTTATGTATTGTGAGCATGTAAGGAATGCATATATTTCCTTCATATCACTAGGTGAGACATGCTGAGATACGTGAAGGTGGAAAGGTGTTGACTTCATTGCTAGCCCAACATGAAGGTCGGGCTCATAAGTTAGCTATTGAGCCCGGAAGCCCTTACATATTTTATACCTGTGGTGAAGATGGCCTAGTTCAACATGTGAGTTCTTTGTAAGCTTTACATTTTCTCCAGTTCCTTTGTAAGCATGAGTCACCTTTACATAAGCCTAACAAAGTCACCATTTATGCAGTTTGATTTGAGAACAAAATCTGCTACAAAGCTATTTACATGCAAATCTTTTCCAGATAGGTCGGAGTTTCAGCAAAGTGTTCAACTAAACACTATTGCAATAGATCAAAGGAACCCCAATTTTTTTGCAATTGCAGGAACAGATGAATATGCTCGAGTTTATGACATCCGCAAGTTCAAATGGGATGGATCAACTGATTGTGATTGTCCAACCAACTGTTTCTGCCCACCACATCTTATTGGTGATGGACATGTTGGAATAACAGGTTTGGCATTCTCAGACCAGAGTGAGCTGCTGGCCTCATACAATGATGAGCAGATTTATCTTTTCACTAAAGATCAAGGTTTGGGACCCAACCCAGTACCTAAATCACCAAAACCTGCTGCCAAGGACACTGAAACCAGAGATGGGTCCCAATCATTTTCATCATCATCCCCTGCTGATGCAAATCCGTCTGAACCTCAAGTATACAAGGGACACCGTAACTCTGAGACTGTGAAGGGTGTGAGCTTTTTTGGTCCCAACTGTGAGTATGTCACTAGTGGATCAGACTGTGGCCGAATCTTCATTTGGAGGAAGAGAGATGGGGAATTGTTGCGTGTCATGGAAGGGGACAAGTATGTGGTGAATTGCATCGAACCTCATCCATATGCTACCGTGATTGCAAGTAGTGGCATTGAGAAGGATGTTAAGATTTGGACTCCCAATGCCCTGGAACCAGCTCTGCCAGTAAACATGGATGAGGTATGTGTTCTGCTGCTCTCTGCTTGCATTTCAGTTGCTTTTTGCTATTTCACTATCAGTTCTTTTTGAGTACAATTGGTATCAATTATCTTCATTTGATGTTGGTATTTTTGGGATTTTTGTCCACGGTTTCTTATTTACCCTTCAAAATGTCAATAGTGCACATATGCACCTTCTAAAAGTAAAAGTACTCTTATCATGTTGCAGTCACTTCATTCTAATCTTAGTTTGTCTAGGTTAAAGTTAACTTGGTCATCGGCTGTTTTCCCTTAATTATTCTTAAATTTTGAATACTTTTGGCCATTTTGGGGAGAATATATGAAATTTAAACCAATAATACATTTGTACTTTTCATACTTTCAAGGACATGAAAATAGTCAAGTACTTTTCAAAGGTTTTATTCCCAAAAATCCTTGTAAACCAAAAAAAAGGTAATCATATTGTTTCATTTTTTTCTTCTTGAGGAAGATAATGTTGTTACTTATCGTTTGGAGGATTTAAGCAAACTGCAGGGGCTTTTATGCAAGTTTCAAATTTTTAGAAAGGTCATGTGAGGGGTAAACTTTTAGAGGGACACATGCAAGTTTCATATTTTCAGATCAGCACGTATACAAATTTTAGACTTTTTGAAGGGGTATATGTTTTGCTCTTTTGAGAGGTGAATGATCAAATGAGCACTTTTTAACGGATATACATGACAAAATACCGAATATGTTTTTAGAATAATTAATTCTTTGTAATCAACCTATTTGGGTGCTGTTCATATTTTATCCAGAAAATGTGCTTTTCTGTTTGTAGAAATTTCAGATCTTGTAGCTCATGTCGGAGGGGTTATATTTTCATTTTGCAACCGCTGTTTCTGAATTTGGCAATGTCTATTAACATGTAAACTTGTTTTTTTGCACCTTCATCTGACCAGCCATCCGTGACCGTGTATAGTGCATCTCGTATCCTACTTTTCTTGAAATAAAACTTAATCATTTGAGCCCTACACTAGATTTTCTAGCTGAAATTCTTCCCCTCCCTACTGGAAAAATGGATTTGAGTTTTCAAGGCTTTACATAGATTGGGCAGCAGAGGAAGTTCTAATTTCTCTGCTGCTCCGTGTGTGATCAAGGCACTTATTGCTGTTCAAATTGATTGCTCTACACTTGATGACTATGACTATTACTATGGTGATGGCTATGACATTGATGGTGATGATGATGATGATTTCTATTTTGATGGTGATTATGATGATGATGTTGGTCCTGTTTGTTATGATGATGATGATCTTGATGATGAATGATGATGGAATTGTTGGTGACGTTTGTGATGATGGCGTTGACGGTATGGCTCCTGTGAAATTACCAGTTAAAGCGGCATAAGAGAAGGAGCAGACTTTACCAGTTCTCATTTCCAGAAGACATGATAACACAGGTGTTGGCACTGCAGAGGCGACGATCTAACTCGGGACACCGTGGTGAAGACTGGCCTGGTAATGCTGACCTGATGAATCTTATAATGCATTTGACCGATGGAAATAGTTCTTCTGATGAGAATGGAGATTCATCTGGGAATCCAGCGGATTGTATAGTCAACTGAATCATGCATTTACCATGAACAGAAACTCTAAGAAAACTGTACATATGAATAAATTATACTTTTTTGCTTTGAGACTATTTAAACTTTTCTTATTTAATAGTTATTTCTATCCTTACATCTGTCAAATGGGTCTATACTTCTGGAGTAGGCATCCAAATAAGCAAAGCACGCATTCACAGTTTATGTAACCTGAAAAATCTGGTACATACGAATAGAATCTCATATTCTAGTTAGAGTTGATAATATAGCTTGCTGATTTAATGCATCTCTATTCTCATTTATTTGTTGGAGGATGTTTTAGATCTAGAGTTAGGGTTCCCATATGCCAATTATATCTTACCATGGCAGCAGCTCCTATTGTTGTCATTTATCTATTTTGTTATGTTGGACAATTTAATTAGAAAATGAAGGGCAGGTTAATGCCGCTGCATAGTATATGTGGGATGTGACACCAATTATATTACTAAATTTTTACCAGTTTCTATCAAATATTTTTTTGAGGTAAAGATGTTGAAACAGTACTGGCCGGTATGGTAAACTTTTGTTATACGTGTTGCTAAACTTTTGTTATACGTGTTGCCATACAAAGGCTCGATGGAAATTGAGTCAATGTGAAGATTGCTATATATAGCCTTAAATTCCGACTGTTTATATTTATAAATTTTTTATATGAAAACTTCATATTTGGTAGTCTTGTAGGCTTGAGGGATTATATTTATGCAATATGACATCGGATTTGCCAGCTCTATAAATATGTCTTTATGCCAATGGTGAAAACTTGTATGCTATGAGGGTATTCTCATGGCTTCTAGATTGAATGAAAGAGGAGATAACCCTGCAGGAAAAAGGAACTTGTTTCAAGGCTCAAGTTTTGATCTTAATTTGTCTATAATTTTTTCCAAGATTAATGAATCATTTCTCATACATAGACATACATACCTGTCTCCTCCTAATACAAACAGAACCCCTGGAATCAAAAAGCACCAACACAATGAACTCAGGTGTTCATTGAATCAACTCTTCCAATCTCCTAACTAATCATCAACCAAGACGAAAAACGCACGTTACTAATGGATGCTGTACAAGACCAAGGGGACAATCCAATGCTTAAAAAATGATAGGTATATAGTTTATTTTTTTTTAAAAAAAAAACCTAAAGATGGTCACACGTCAGCTTCATTGAGAAAACGATATAAGTACAACCAAAACAAATAGGGAATACAATACAGAGAAAATACAATAGAAAAAAAAAATTTGCAGCAGAGAATTAGGAGTTGGGTGGCGAGCGAGTTGAAGGCAGGGTAATGAAATTTGATGGAACCTTGCTCTGAAAGGTACTAAGAACTTGGATTTTGACCTCATCCTCAGCAACAAATATCCAATCCGAAATGCATCCCCAATTGTAACCATCTTATCTGAAGATCTTGTGGTTCCTTGGTTATCCACGGCGCTCGGCAAT
Organism: Phoenix dactylifera; assembly: GCF_009389715.1. Classification (NCBI taxonomy): domain Eukaryota; kingdom Viridiplantae; phylum Streptophyta; class Magnoliopsida; order Arecales; family Arecaceae; genus Phoenix; species Phoenix dactylifera. Next base: position 27,218,236 of record NC_052393.1, on the reverse strand, counting down.
GACAGACGTAGCTTGGTTATCCCCGCCCCTCCTCAAGGAGTCGGCACCGGAGGGCGCCATCAACCCGATCCAATCAAACGTCGCCTCTAATCCCGGCATCAAGGAATCCTTCTACAACCTCGACTTAACCATTGCTGCAGACCCCTATAACAAGCGGGTGTTTTTAAAGAATGATCGGCCACTCTACGCCATCAAGTGTGTAACAATCTAGAACTACATTCAAAAAGATTTATCGGAATATATAATTTAATTGTTTTGATCCTATATAAGTAATTTAGATCTATCCAATGCATAGCTGACATGGAATTAAACACACACATATACCTCATTTAAGTCATGGTATTCTCACCAAGTTAAAAATTTAAATTTATGCAAATTCATTAACAAATACCACAAATCTATTCACGAACACCACCAATCAAGCTCATGGTTAACTCTAATAGGCCCATACTGCAGTGTCTCCTAATCCATATAGGCTATAGACTAGGTCTGGATTAGTTCTTACTCCAAGTACGAGACTCCGTGTTAATATAAATACAATGATGGATAGGTCATGGAATCGGCAGATCATTTTTTTTGAACGACCAATAGATGCTTGTTTAAGGGAACAGGAACACATCATACCACTACCTTTTGAAGAGTTATAAGAGCGCCCTCTTTTTTCCTCTTCGTCTCCTTCTCTTCTTCCCTTCCTCCGCCACAAGATGCAGGCTCTCACCAATGGTTTTCACCACCATGCCGCCCTCTAAGCTCTCACAATTGCCATCTCGCCAAGCCACTTTTACTCCCCACCCTCTCTCACTCCCTCTTCTCTTCTCCCCATCCTCTCACCCTTTTGTTCTTGTCTCACCATCAATGTCTTCTTCCCGAGGTTGAATGGGGTCTCTCGCAAGGATGATTCGCGACGGTGAGGGCCTCCTCCATCCTACAGTCATCCATCATGTACTCATCTCGCTGTCACACCTCCGCCTCCGCAGGGCACGTGCGGCACCCAGTGCCTATGTGGGGGCCACATAAGGGAGGAACACATACCTCCCCTGCCAGATATTGTCCGGTTCCGAAGCCCGCACGCACCGTTTAGACCCTTCCTCAGTTTTGTTTTCCACCCAAAACGCGTCTACAGAATTTGAAGACACCCACTCATATGCCTAGGCTCTGGAACGAGTCTTTCCGATGTGGGACTATTGGGCCTCACATCCTTCCCACCATCGAACATGAGCCATCGTTGGCTCTAATACCAAATATCACGCCCCCACCTCCGCGGAGCACGTGCGGCACCCAATGCCCACGTGGGGGCCACATGAGGGGGGAACACGGAGCTTCCCTGCCAGATATTGTCCGGTTCCGGAGCCCGCACGCGCGCCGCACACACTGCTTAGACCCCTCCTCGGTTTTGCTTTTCCACCCAAAACGCGTCTGCAAGATTTGGAAACACCCGCCTCATATACTCAGGCTTTGGAACAAGTCTTTCCGATGTGGGACTATTGGGCCTTACAACCCTTCCAACCATCGGACAAGAGCCATCCTCGGCTCTGATACCAAATGTCACGCCCCCACCTGCGCGGGGCATGTGAGGCACCCAATGCCCACATGGGGGCCACATGAGGAGGGAACACGAGGCTCCCCTGCTAAATATTGTCCGATTTCGGGCCCGCATGCGCGCCACATGCACTGCTCAGACCCCTCTCCGGCTTTGTTTTCCATCCAAAACGCGTCCGCAGGATTTGGAAACACTCGCCTCATATGCTTAGGCTCTAGAACGAGTCTTTCCGATGTGGAACTATTGAGCCTCACACCCTTCCCATCATCGGACAAGAGCCGTCCTCGGCTCTGATACCAAATGTCACGCCCCTGCCTGCGCAAGACACGTGAGGCACCCGGTGCCCACGTGGAGGCCACATAAGAGGAGAATACGGAGCTCTACTGCCAAATATTGTCTGGTTCCGGAGCCCGCATGCGCGCCGCACGGACCCCTCCCCAGTTTTGTTTTCAATATGCTTCCAAATTTCTTAGTGCACTGCAATTCACAATATTCTCAAAACACTATTCCTTTTTCGAAACATCTTTGACAAGCATCTTTCCAGCTCCCGAATGATGCCCCTAAAAGACTTGTCCTTGTATGAATTTCTCCATGCATAGCATCCGATACATATAGTTGGTGCTGTTTAGCTTGTCTACTCCCTACTGGTTTAAACCACTACTATGAGAGTCCATCCTTGGCAACAAGAACCAATCCACCAACCTTTTGACCCTTCTCTTTGCAAGGCCACAACTACCACCAAGCCTTCTAATGAGGTTCTGATATCATTATGTCATTTGGAGAGTATGACCACTCTCTAATATATAACTAGATACTCTAGACTACATGCCCAGGATTGTAGTAGGACCAAAATAACATAGCAAAAAGAACAAATTTGGAGAAGGAACACACACTCAAATTCTAATAGGAGTGATTTAGGGACACCCAACACACTATTTCTTCACTTCCCCACTTACATGATGATTAATTATAGGGGTTTATATAGGTATGATATGACTTTTGTACATCCTTACATAAATGCACTACAACATCCTAAGACACCATCATTAAATAAATACAGAACTCTTAGGAGACATCACTTAGAAACACGAAGAGCCACTTCACAAGCACTACATTAACTAAAGCATCAAAGGTCTACTTCCCAACAATCTACACAGTTGAATCATGTGAATGTCTCATTTTTCCTTCTCCTAGAAGGGGCCATCACCAACTTGTCATGCTCATTTCCAATCAAACCATCTATTCTCAAATTATTCTTCTTACTTGTATCTTTATTCATTTTCAACCAGAAGTAGAATATTGCAAGTACAATGCACGATGACTCAAGGGAAAGGAATATCTGATAGAAAGCCAAGAGTTATTGACAGACAACTATGATATACTAACAATCTTTGCTTGTTGGCATTAAGTTATTATGATCTTGCATTCTGATCAGAGCATGACAAAGAAGCTTCATTGTGGACAAATTAATTTTTTGATGCTTAGTGCTTGGTTTATAATCTATACAGATTACAAAGAAGATGTGCTTCGTACCTGTTGAATCACTGTAAGGGCACCGGGACATGCCATGGAAGCAGCAGCAGTCACACAGCAGGAAGAGACTAAAAACCTAAAGAGAAAGAAATAGCCATCTAAACGAACATAATTACAAGAAATGACTCTGCATCTTGCCTTCCCTATCTGTGGCCTCAAACAAAGGACAAGCTGCCATCTAACTTGTCAGATTATACGCTCAAGAGCAGCAGAGAAGTCCATACAATGGAATAATGCCGCAAGTGTCTAGGATAAGCAGTTTGCAAAATCTCTGCTTCTCAAATGCCACTTGTTTACATTTAACCAATCGTCAGAATATGAACAACTGAATGAGATGCTGAGTTGAATTCAGATTCTTGAGCATCAGGCCTGTACATAAATGCCATTCACAAGTTTCTGGCTTGTAGTTGGAGGTGCAGCCCTCATCATAATACTAAGCACGAAGGCTATCAACTGCACAAACATTTGATTAATGATATCAAAAGCACTACAAGAACTAGTGGGAACGTGATTGTGACTCAGTGCTTACCGATGCAAATCCAGCACACATGATACTGAAGCCCTTGAACTTAAATGGTGCATCCTCTGACAGGAACCAAGCTAAAGGAAAAAGAAGGCAGTCCAATTTATGAACTTTTCATACAACCACAGTGTTTTAAAGAATAACCAATTGACTAACTACCTGTTAGCGGAGTGAAAATGAATGGAGATATAATTGAAGCAAATGAACTGATGCCAGTTATACATCCTTGGGCCATTCCCTGAAACAAGCAAGATTTATTAGACAACCATGAATGCATTAAGATAGAGCAAAGAATCTCGGATTTATAACAGCAGTTTGAGCAGTAAGAAGCCAGAATCTTGTAAAAATTGGATACCAGGTTAAATATTTAATTACAATGGAGCTCCAGAATGGGCACCAATGGTAGAACTGCAGATAATATTAACAGGTCTAACATAAAAAAGTTGTGCTAAAATTAAATCAGTCTTCTAAGATCGATGTTAATGCAAAGCAGACCACTTCCTGATTATAACAGCTCATCTAGTTGTGAAGCCATTTATCTTAAGTTAGATTTAGAACTAAATAATGCAAAAGTGCATTCTTGCTAATTTTAGGCAGTGTTATAATTTGATTAGTGCAAAGTACTATAAATATGCAGATGTATAACTTATGAATATGCGTACAGGAATTAGTAAGGCATATGATGTGACTAAGAAAAGAGGGTGAGTCTTGGAATAATAGTAAGGTTGCTCCACTACGACCTGGTTGTCATGGGTTCAAAATATGGAAACAGCCTCTCTATGTGTGCGGGGCTAAGGTTGCATACATTTGACCCTCCTCAGACCCTACAGTGGCAAAAACCTCGTAAACTGGGCATCTCTTTCTGTGACGTGACTAGGAACAATATGCAGTTGTATATAAAGTCATTTAGGGTCATGGGTATAGTAGGGTTCCAAACCTTCCCTATAGTGAAATTTAGGTTGATCAATAGTTTACTTTTATAGAAGTTATAGGCTCGAGATAAATTGAGTTGATGTTCAGGAATAGGGAAGATGTGCCTTTGCCATGTTATGCTTATTTTGGAAAACAATTTTATATTTGTCATGAATAAATTTAAGTAGTGCCTTCTCCTTTTTGTTGTTACCTTTTACTGTGGTGGGTTTTATAATATCTCTTCTACTCTGTATCACCTTTTTTTGTTTTGTTTCATATCTCCTCTCCATCAACTTTATCTCCTTCTCCATAAGGAACAAGATGCAGGACTCTAGAATTTTTCAAAATCACAAACCCAAACTTAGTTTGGTCATTGTTGGTTTCGAGGTTCAAAATATCAAGTACTGAACTTTTACTGACCACAAGTCATGTGAGCCATGCCAATAAAAGGGGATAGATATATTATATATAAATATGCTTTGATAGGGTCGTATGCCTCTTTGTTACTTGGACACTCCAAATTTTGGGTTTTTAACATGTTGGCACTTAGACATTTAGGTCACTTCATGATAATTCTTGACACTTCTACTGTCAAAATATGATGTATCTACTTTTGGCAACTTCCATAATAAAGTTTTTTAACCCTAAGATAGTAATTAGTAAACATTTTGTCAAATTTTATGAAGTTAAACAGCATAGATCTAGCATATTATTTATAATAAGCATACGTTAGTATATATTCATGTGTACACAAAAATGTGTCCTCATGGCCGATTCTTTTGGACAATTCACACCTGTCACATGTCCAAGTAACATTGCCTAGTATGGCTTGTTTGGCCTCCTTTTTGCATTTTTCTTATGCATTATTGTCTTAATTCTATGTTTTTGGAAAAAAATGTGATCCCAAGTCATGGATTTCAACATATGCTGGAGATTTTGTAATCCTCATTTTGTGCAAAATATGGTAAAAGCATCAAACAAACACCATTTGCTCAGATTATTTTTGGATTTACATGAATCCAGTGAACAAAGACCACCAAGTCCAGGAATAACATACCGCCCCAAGTTTTTTCAAATTAAACACTAATTTATTCTCAAATTGTTCAAGAAATTAAAAAAGGGGAGAGATTATTTACTAAGGTTGAATATTTTTCGAGACTAAAGAATTGGATGATCATTGTTTGAATTTCAGAAATGGGCTTAGTAGCTCCTGGAATCTCAGTCAATTCATACCCACATTGCTGAAAAGGCCTTTAAAGACTCATGCCAAGTGGTAACAGGCAGTATAGCTTGGTTCATTCCTATATGGGGCTAGTTCAGCTATCCTCCCATACTGGCTCATGGCTGACACATGTACAGACTGGTAAAGAAGGCTGACGCAGGCAGCTTTTGAAACCACTGTAGAAACTTAAAAAAAGCCTTCTTTCGGCGAGGATAAGCAATCGATGCAAGAAAAACTAGTTAAATATTGGTATGAGTCTGATAGGAACCAAGATCAGTAATCCGGTGATAACCAGTAAATTCACTTATAATTAAGTGTAATGCAATAACCGGAGTATCAATTCATGTAGGTACTTTATAGAAGTTGTAAACCTGGTTTCTCTAGTAGTACTACAAGAATAAGATACACAAATCTAAGAAAATAAATATTCATAATTTGCCATGATAATTATCCAAGTATTTTTCCATCAGCATGGTTTCAACTATAGAGTACAAATCTAAGTGAAGAAGGCTATGGAAATGCGCACAGTTTTTGATTTGTCAAATACTTGGCAAAGAATATTTTAGCATAAAAGAGGCCTGCCATGGGATCTAGAAACATAGCTGGTGGATAGGGAGATCTACCTTGTGGGTTACAACTTAAGCACATATGACTAAGGAACAAACAACTAAGTTCTCCTTGAGTTGGAGATTATCTAGACAAAGGGGAAGATGACATGTGAAATATTTAAATTGCCAGCAGGCCATAAATGTAATTAGAGAACAAGAAATATGTGAGAAACATTATGTAACTAGAATAGTAAAATGTCTCAAACAGATAAACCAGTGATCTGAATGTGGCATTCTTAGATAGATTATAGCAAAGTTCATCAGCATCTAAACCAAAATAAACTTGCAACGTTATGACTTTATACCTGCTCATTTGGTCCAACTTTTTTGGATACAATGCTCCTTATCTGCTCAAAGAGTGGAAGTTCAACAACTAAGAAGTTATGCTCAACAAAAAATTAAAAAAAAGGCAAAGAAATCTAGTGCAATCAATAGAAAGCACTCACACAAGGTTGGATGAAAATACTCAAAACTACAAATATAGCAGCTAAATAAGGAACCTGCAATTTAAACGATATTAGTGGCACTTCATAGAAAAATCAACAAATAATCGCTATTGAAATATATATTTTAGGCACCTATAAATGCAGCTTTTCTACCAACATTCCCTCAAGTGTCCCAAATGGTTCATTATCAGCAAACATAAGTGCCACCAAAAACATGAAAACAATGCAGGAACTGAGACTTTAACAGCACTTATAGATGCCATTAATAAATAAAATTTTATCAGCATTTGCAAAAAAAAATCTGCAATTAATTGCTGGCACCATCCTAAACTGGTACATAAGAAAATGCCACAAGAAATTCTGGCAAAGATATTTGCAGCACTTTTTCAAGGTATTAGCAGTATGAATAAATGCTGCTGATAGCTTGTAGCCAAGGACTGGTCAGGGGACCACGACATAAACTAATTTTAGGGAGCTAGGCTCCAACCATCCCATATTGCACCGTGTCAATGGATACAACCCCATGCCGCACTATATCAAGGCATATCAACCCATAATGCTTGGTAGGCCTTATTTTCTTTTTGATTATTTGTATCGAGGCTCATTGACCCCCTATCATCCCCATATCAAGGTACATACCTACTGATGGGTGACCAGTATAGGTTCTTAATTCGATAGTTAAATCCTTGAGATAGATGACACAATAGGCTTCTACAAGCAGTAAACAAGAAGTTTTAAAATTGATTGAAACGTTGCAAAAGTTACTTTAATAAACTAAGTACTAAAATAAGCAAATTTAGGTCAAAACTCTGGCTAATTTTCTGACAGAATAGAAGAATATTAAGTTCATTGGTTGTTAAATGTAACAAAAAACATAAAACAAATTATCAGTAAAATAAGTTCGAAAGGAAAAGAGTCAACATTGAGATTTAGGTTTTTCCTTAAGAATATGTTTGTTTTCAGGAAACTAAGAAAAAGGAAAAGGAAAAGGACAATATTTTCCAAGGAAAAAGGAAAACTCTAGTCAAATGTAGAAATCTATTTCTATTTTTTTTTAGTTTTCCCAACATCCAAACAGCTAGAGAACCCAATTTGTCAGAATTCTTTTGTTTTCCACACCTCCTCCAAGAATTGAACACAAATTTCACCGTCTCGATACCAAACCCTATGCTGGTGCCACACAAGCACAGTGTCGGTACGGTACGGTATAAAATTTTTTTGGCATACCGAGTGTCGGTACACCATCCATACTAAGTATCGGTACCGAACCGGTATGGTACGGTACCCCTCATACCATCCGGTTCGGGCTAGTACGACGTACCTTGATTGAACATGCAACAAAAGATTTATATATTGAGAAATACTTATTCTATTAAACTCTCAGATGAGTAGTGTCGGTAGGGAGACATAAAGTTGCGACACAATCTCCCCCATCCCCCTTCTTTTTCCTGCCAACCTTTCCTAAAATTCTGCTGCAATTGCTGCTTTCCACACTGTATATGTTGGTCAGCACATAATTCAAGTGAAGCCCTCCTGTTTTTTCCCCTTTTGGCAGGATCCTGTTTTTCTCTTTTACTAGTAAGCTCATCCCCCCCGTTAACAAGCCCATCAATATGCTTGCATCTCGGAATATGAACTGCAATTCTTTTATGTTCACCAACATGAGAGAGAGAGAGAGAGTTTATACTGAATCTTGTACCATTCTCCTCTTGTGAGCTTTCAATTGTCTTTTGACCTTTTTCCCTCCCTTTTCTTTGCTGCCAATTTTCTATTTCTTACTTTTATGTCATATTCCATACGGCTCTTGAATATATGAATCTAGGGTACATGGATCTTGCCTAGAAAGGTACTTGAGACTATGCATGCATATCTTAAACAGCAATTAACATAGATATCTTGGATGATTCATTATGCTAGATTCTTATATATTAGCTAAGAGCTATAATTATTCCTTCATGTTTTTGGTGGGATAGTACAAAGCCATTAAAATTGGTGTATGATTGAAAAGATGTTGAATAGAATTATGATTAAACTGCCAACCTCTCCTATAGCATGCCCACAAGGCATATTTTGCCAGCAAATTATTGCTACAAAAAAAGTGCAATATTTTTGATGAAAAATTTTCAATCAAATTCATTCTTACCAAGGACTGAAATATCAGCATAAGGGTAGTACCAGTTTTTCCCAGCATCAATATGGTACTCATCCGTATAATACCAACTCTCATGATGGTGGTGCAAACTAGTGCCACACCGGTATGCAAATTCGAAAGGTTCTTTTTGCTCTTCTTTTGGTTTTTCCTTTTTCTTTTGGAATTTTGATAAGTAATATGGATATTAAGTCAGCCTTCTTTTGTTTTCTTCGATGAGCAATATGGATATGAATTGAATTGAAGTTTATCTGACTGCCTATTTTATTGATCTAATTGACATTTGTTGTCTCATTGCAAAATCGACTATAGGATTAAAATCATTAAATTGCCTCTAGCATAAGGAATTTTTGTTCCCTAGTCCCTACAAATCATGGTCAATGCTTATAAGTCTTTTGATAGATGGATGCAAAGTTCAAAAAGTTTTGGTCAAAAGTCTAATGGATTTCATTTTCTTTAGAATCGGCATTAGTTTTCATTTTCATATTAAATGGTTGAATAATTTTAGCATGTTTCCTTGTATTAATGAGTCGAACAATTTTATTCCTAGTAAGATTTTGAACCAGGCTTAATGTTGGATTAATTTGTCTTTCACATTTCACGCTACATTAGCCAACATGGCCATTCATATTTTTTTAGAAAAAATTGTCTTTTTGGTATTGGCTCATACTAGTAGGAACAGATTGAGGTGGCTGGTTTGCCCCCATTCTTGTGATCTTGAAAAAAAAAAGTTTGCCCTCCCGATGGGGATAAGCTTTGTATTGGCATACCAGTCTTGATATTAGTTAATCTAGATCTGGATGGCCAATATATCTTGATCTTATGTTGATTTGATGCCCTGACATCTGTATTACTGTTAGTTTCATGTCAAAAGGGTACAATTAAGATTTTAAATCCTGTGAGATGGGGGTATCCCAGTTTTTCCATAGAATGTGATGCCCTGCTATTCCGCCCCGTCCTGGTGGTGGTTCCATTCATGCATCCCCATACATATCCTCTATCTCTTTCCCCTTCTTCCTTCCTTTCTTCCTTTCTTTCTCTCTCTTTTTCATCTTTCTTTCCTACCTTTCTTTTTCGTCTACCTTCCCTTCTTTTATTTATTTTTTCTTTCTTTCTCTTTTCTTTCTTCCTTTTTTCCTTCCTTTCTTTCATTTTTTTTCTCACTTTCTTTTTTTCCTTTTTCATCTTCTTCTTTTCTTTCACTTTTTCTTTTCTTCATCTTTCTTTCCTTTCTATCTTTTCCATAGTATGCCGAACCGGCCCGTACCAACCGGTTCAGCCAGTACCGGATCGGTCCAGTTCAAGCATGGAAAACGAGCGGTACAAGCCCAATACTGGTGCAAACCATACCGGTTCGCACCGGTACGCGCCACGCGCGGTTCCCCGCACTAGGCAGCTAGCCCGCGGGCGATTCTCCGCGCTGGGAACCGCGCCTGCGTGCGGTTCCCCGCGTTGGCAGCCCACCTACGCTCTGTTGGCCGCTTCGGTTCCGGTTCAAATCGGTCCGAACCAGAACTGTACTGGTCCGGTAGGCGACCGGTATGCCCACCGGTACCGGTACGGCGTACCTGATTTTTTTCTCTTTTTTTTTCTCTCCTAGCGTCGATGAGTTTCAGACCAATCCTATCCCAATCCTATTTTCTCACAAGAACGGGATAGGATGACCGAGACACCCCCCATCCCGCCAGAACTTAAAACCTTAGGTACAATATCGATGGTACGATCTTGTTCTGCCAATATTTGAATTCATGCTTCTTATAGTCTTGTAATGTTACCGAAACATTATTAGGCATACACATCAAATATTATTAAGCTATATTAGGAATATATTATTCTCTAATTGTTGGTCTTCTATACATTATTGACCCCTTCCTCATCTGCTTAAGCATTCAAGGTCTAATGGCTAGTTAACATGGTATCAGAAGCAAAGTTCGCGAGTTCAAATCCTATTTAGTCCATTTTTTCCAGTTGTTAGCTTGAGTTGTTCTGGATCTTTTATGCCTTCATGTATGCGGTCCAGGCCGTGAGTTGTTTTTGATCTTTTATGCCTTCATATATGTGGTCCAGGCCACACGTGGAGGGTTATTAAAGCTCGATATCAAGGTTTGCCATATTGGTTGGTATCGGTGTGTACCAATCATACCGTACCTTACCAATACCGAACCAGTATGCGGTACAGAGGCGTATCAACACTCGGTATGCCGAACTGGGTACCATATCGAGCATACCGACACTATATTAGGATGGTAGCAGTACGAGGTCTGGTACCGAGACAACGAACCTTGTTTGATATATTATACATTATTTAACCCATTTCTAATAGCTTGAGATTTTGAGTATAATAGTTAGTTAACAAGAACCATGAAATGGCACAATGATATGAGTTGAATGACTATTTTAAGCATGTTCCACAATATATGGAACATAAAACATAATACATGCATGCAAAACTGCAGGTTTAAAGATAGATTAAGAAAATAAGCTATTCAGACTCATAATAGGATCTATTAAGCAATTTCACTTGGAAGATTGGGGAGGGGGAGGAGGCACCCCCACACACAAAGAGGGTGAGAGGGGAAAAATGCATCTATTTCTATAATATATTATTAAATTATTTTAAAAAATTACAAGAAGCTTTAGATTTCTTGAATGAAAAGATGACAATTTTAGACAAATAATGAATCTTAAGCCCAGAAAATGTACAACATTTTAGCCTATGAAGCACGGACACAGATATAGGATACAAATATGTCAATATAGCAAATCTTAAAAATGTAGGATGTGGTGCAACTAGAATATATTGAGAAACATATAGATATGTATATATGTATGTAGGCAAGCATGCATGCATTTATTTTATGCATATAGACAAACACGAGTGCTATATATAGAACATTGACCAAGCATAATAGGCTATCAAAATAAAATAGCCCATACTTTGTAGTTTGTACTGTATCATTAACTTTTACAAATTCACCATTAGTAAAATCTCATTGACCACAATCCATAATTTATGTCTAAATACTAATATTAATAGACTATAAATTGACTCTCCCCCTCATTTGTGGAGGTATTGGGAAAGTATCGAAAGTATATCCCAAAATCCAGAGTGTTTTTTAATCTTTAAAAAATGGATATTTAGCACAAGTACAGAACATGAATCCGAGAAGTATCCAACGAGTATCACTATTTGATATGGATACAAATATGGACATAGCATGTGATTTGAAGTATTTGTGCTTCCTAGATTTTAACATCTGTAGTTAGCTTTGAAGCACTGATACTAGTTTGTGTTTATCTAATTCACTATAGGAATTCATCTAGAGTGTACACCGGAAATTGAATAACTCTAGGATAAAAATGACTCTAGCCAATCAAGGCATAGTTCTAAAAATGCTAGAATTGATACTTGAGTTTTGAATGATGAAAAAGTTGATATGTTGATCTTGACCCTTGTTAGCTTTTACCCTAGGTAAATTTGACTCCATATTATCTATACTATATACAAAAATGATGGTTTTGGAATGAGGAAACATTTCAAAACACTCTCACTTATCTTAAGCAATACATTATTATGTCACTCACTCTCTCCCCTACGTTAACTGTCAAAATTTAAGTACATTCTTTACCAATCAGATCAACCCCTCCCTTAAAACTCTACGGCTGGAAATGGGCCGGGTCGGGCCATGCCTCTATCCGAACCCGGCCCAAATTATTTTTTAGGCTTCGGTCCGGGCTTAGGCCCAAAAAATTTTGGATAATTTAGGCCCGAGCCTAGGCCTGAGTTCAACCCGAAATATCCGTTTGGGCCAAAAATAGGTCTGTCCCAAATCTAATTGAAGTTTAATATTTCATAATATTGATTCACAAATAAATAAGCTAATTAAAAAATAGGCTCTCATCTATAACACAAGTAAATGATACATGATATATTATTCTCAGCTAAACACATTTTAATTTGTCATTTACTTCTTCATTATTCTCTCTAAATAACAATATAGAAAAATAAATTGATTTAGGCCTACATTTGGGCTCTATTTCAGGCCTTGTTCGAGCTCGGGCTAGGGCCGGGCCAATGACATACCCGAGACCGGCCCAAAAAATAAATGGGATGCGCTATACATTTAAGCCCAAACTCGGTCTGAACTCTTTCGGGCCCAACCCAAAATCGGTCCAATCCAATAGGCATCGGGCTGGCCGGAGCCCATTCTAGCCCTATAAAACTCCCAAACAAATTGAATTCTCTTTAAAACATATCTATTCCTCCCTGCTCCTCTTTTTTCTCAATTGTGGATTGCACCCATGGTCGGCGGAACCGTCTTGACCCGCCCAGTTTGGGGCATCTTGAGCCATACCGGCGGCAGATCGGAACGGTTTCGGCAACAAAAACAAGACCGGCGACGGAGAAGAAGGAGAAGAAAAAAAAGAAAAAGAGAGAGGAGGAAGAGAGAGGGAGAGGAAGAGGAAGAAAGAGAGAGGAAGATGGAGGCCGGCCGGCGGAGGCTAGGGAGCCACCGCGTGGAGGAGGCGAAGGCCAAGGAGTCACAGCACGAAGGAGGCGAAGCCCCTCCTCAGCCTTTTCCCCGACAGCTCCCCGGCCTCCTCCGCGTGGCGGCTTTCCAACCTCCACTAGCCTCCCCCTTCTTTCTTTTTCTCTCTTCCGTTCTCCCTCTCTCCCACCTCTTCTACTATGTCGATACAGGCCCGACACAATATGGGTCCGTACCGACCCATGCCCCGGGCAACCGGTCCAGAGCCCGCTACCAGCACAGCAGACACTAATTGCACCACTACCACATGCCCCATAGCTAGTATTACAAAAGAAAATCAGCATTGTCTTAAATGAAATGTACTATTAGAGATGATCAAATGTCTGACCAGGCTATACAGTAGAAAATAGGCCCAATGTTTATAACCAGGCTTGGCCCGACTCGACCCAAATATCGAGTCTCTATGTTTTGTCCAGGCCCGGTCCAATCTTGAAAGGTGAGTACTAGGCCCATCCAATAGACTCGATATTGATGTATTCATTAACATATAGTATAAGATTTTATTATTATAATATATAGTTAGTTAATCTAATTAACATATAAAATATATATTAAATATGTATAATTATCTCGGGTCGGGCTGGGCCGGGCCAATCTTTTATTTTTCTGGCCCATCCTGATTTTCAGATCGGGCCTTTTTTTTGCCGAGCCCTATCCCATAGGCCTATTTTTAGCGTCCAAGCCCCTCCAAATTTTGGGCTGGACTAGGCGAGAAGGACGGGCCGTCAAGCCTATGATCAGCTCTATGTACTATCAATGAAGTTGTTTCAAAGTCATCTCTGTTGAAGCAGTGTAAAGATGAGATGAATTATCTCTTAACACAACTTATTAGAGCACTGACTTTCTTGTGTGAATATATCATATAAAAATTATAAGAAAAAACAAATATTAGTTATAGCAGAGATATTGACAGATGGACATCTAGAATTAGAAGAAAAACACACGTTACAATTATCCATGACCATTCTTATGTGTTTATGTATCGATATATATAGATGTGCAGATGAATACATGGGTCCGAACATATATTAATAGACTTTAGAAGAAATGGATAGTTAAATATAAATAACCATTACGATTAGACAAACAGTTTAAGAGAAAGATGCCCACACAAATTAGCAGGCTGAGAGAAAAACTTACCCAATATGACCATGCAATGCTATAAAGAAAAAGCTGCAGAATTTTGAGAAAATTTCAGCAAGTCAGAATTAAGTAATAAAAGGTTGATTAGTACAAAAAATCAAATATGAGAGAGAATGATCAAAACTAAAAGAAAGTTACATGTGCACAGCTTGCTAGGAGCCCTATGTTAAGGAGTTTCTCCTCATCCAAAGTAGGAATTAGTAAGTGCATCAGGAGTAGCTGCAAGACCAGACATTCTTAGTTGAAACCATTTCTAGTTACATGCTTGTACATGCACATAGAAATGCATGCACATGAGTAACTGTGAAAGTTTACAGATATTATACAAGCAAACAGTGTCAAGCACCATCACAGAAAAATCGTACCTGCGAGAAAGCTCCTGCAATCCCGATGATCAGCAACAGATCAGCAAATTGATCTTTGCTGAACTGAAACTGTGCTTTTAGGAAGTACTGTGTTGATATCAAGTAAAAACTGATAAGTAATCAGAACCTTCAAGACAGGCATGCAGAAATTAAAGTTTATACATGAAGGAATATGCAGATGCATAAGTCCCTGATTTGTAAAAGTACTCTCAAAATAAAGTTGAAAAATATATGGGAAAAAACTGCAGATGCAAATATACATTCATTTTAATTGTTAGAAAGTTGAGCTGTTCGAAAGCTTAGACTTTGTTTCCATCAAGTTGAAAAGCAGACTAAAGTTTATCGGGATATCTATTCTTTTATAAATCAGTTATATAAATATGGTTTAAATTATAGTTCAACATTTTTGTTAGGGTATCAGAAGTTGGCCTTTTATCCTTAAGGTGTATAGATCATATGATTCATTTGCAGAAATCCCACAAGCACATGCATTAGGCTTTCACTTCAGTTGCTCATGTTGATGAGTAGGTTGGCATACAGTTAAAACAGTAATTAGTGTATCTATCAAAAAAACAAAACAGTAATTAGTGAAATATATATGAGAAGCTTGGTTTTACACCCATCAACATAAAAAAAAAGTTAAAGAGGTGAAAGTAAAGCAAAGCTCAGTCTCAATTTACTCTTGCAATTATATCATAGGAAAACACTGACATTTAAGGATGGTAAACCTACTTATAATGAATTGCCCATAAATGCAGCATGGCTATCTTGAGGTGCAATTTTGAATTAACTCTGAAAGTTGCTGTCTTAAACTCTTCTCAAGCCTTAGATTATGCTTATCAACCCAAGTTCACCAAACCGCCAAATATCAACAGTTAGCTTGCCAAAAAAAATGGTCATGAGGAGATAAGGTGGGGCCTTCAATTTATCATAAATTCGCAAATTTTTCTTAGTTGGTTCTTGTTAACTACCAAAATCTTAGAGAAAGTAGATGTTCCCTATTTGGAAGAGCGGTCCTCTTACATATTATATGATTTAGTTGACTAAATTTGTCATGGGAAAATAGGCCATCATACTATCATTTTATTCTGGGTGTCCTTAAGATGCTGGAGGTCCTGCTGTGACACTTTATTTGGAGAACAGAGATTAATTAATAAAAAAAAGCTTCTTCGACAGAAAACAACCAAAGGATTTTCTAATTGTATCAAGTTAATTGGATTGCGGACTAAAGAACCCAAGATTTTCACAGTAAAGTAACTTTGCATGATTGGGAAGAAGTGCAGTGAGTCATTTGGAGGATAATTAGCAGAACAGTAGGACATCGAACTTGGAAGCAACAATATCCAACTACTTCCCTTTTGGAGAGGGACATTATAGTGGTTACCACTTATTTATAAGAGGGTATATAAGCACAGGTGTACCGTCATTTGACCAATTTATGGTCAAGGAAATCATGGAACCACCTTGAACATGTACTCCAACTGAAGCTTACTGAGTGGTAATGAAGATAATTTTTGTGAGAGAGAGGAAAAGAAGGGAAAGAGAGAGGGAAGAGGGACATTGGGGTAAAAATTGTTGGGAATTGTAAAATGATACACATGTTTGAAGAAGGCCCTTTAACCATAAAATGACTCCTTGTTGACATAAGCATTAAAAATGTTTCATTCAAAAAGTGTGTAAAGCAGTGGCATCATTAAATTAAAGCCTCAAATCACGAATATCTCATTATCAGTCATCGAAAATCTAAGAAACCTTCATTAAATTAAAGCCTCAAATCACGAATATCTCATTATCAGTCATCTAAAATCTAAGAAACCTTCAATAACCTAAGGGGCACTAGTTTTGCTTGATTTTGGTTGTAATAAGTTTAATGAAGAAAGAATATAATTTTTCATAGTTCCACACCATCGTCTTCATTTTTAATTCGAGTTATCACGCCGACCATGTGATTGTTAAAGGCAATTGAAGTTTTCCCATAACTCTTCAATGGACTGCCTAGGAGGAACCAAAATGTTTAATGTTCACCTGTTATAAAAGAGGCTAAGAGTTATAGCCAGTGATCAGAAACTGCTGACTTCTTGGTTCTTGTGCTATGCAATTCAAAAAAATTTTGAGCAAAATAGCTGTTTAGCACAATAGGGTAAATTGTTATACATTTGCCAAAAGCAAATTTAGATGCAGCTTGTGGAAACGGATAACTTAAATATAAATTTTCAATAAAAAGATGGTGTGGGAGCTAGTTTCCTAGGAGATACCAAAGCAGGCATCAAGGTTTTAAATTCCGTGGGATGGGGTTGTCCCAGTTTTTTCATGGAACAGGACATGCCACCGTCCCGTCCTGTCCCAACACGTGGGACAAGGGATGTCCCAAGACATACCAATCAAGATGCTAGGACAATGGCGGGATGGTCCTCTCCCAACATTTGGGATAGTACCCCGTCCAAGTAACCTACAGGATGTCCTGTTGGGACTTGAGTCTTTGGCAGGCATAGCATTCTAGATAAAAGTTTCTTGCTACCAAGAGGCAGGAACACATGAACACCTATGCCTTATCTTTAGACGTCACATAAATGTTGTAGGTCACCTAGGAAAGGCATGTTGGCGATCATCTTGCTGACTTGGGAAACCTCCCAAGCAATAGGCTAGGTCTATCACTGGAGTTGCATAGGCTATTCAATAACTATGAAATATACACTATAATTGCATGAGAGGTAAATTCAGAAATCAACACAGTTAACAAAAAAAGTATTTTATTTCAAACTCTGCTCTATAGATACTTGCTTCCAACTATCTTGAATTTTTTAAAACTTTGATCATTTTATTCCTTTGCATCTACATACTTTTAATTAACAAAAGAACAATACAAGTTTAACAAAAGAATAAGACAATTGCAGATTTCTAGTAACAACACAAGGTTAACAAAAGAATAAGACAATTGCAGACTTCTAAGTAACAACAATTTATTGCGGGCAAAGCAAATAGGAAAACAATCTCAAATTAGTAGAGGATGAAAGGTACCAATAGTGCACTCTGAACACCGCTTTCAGCAAAACTGTTGAAAAATACAACAACTGCTGCTCTTGACAGGGTCGAGCTGCATGATAAGGCAGCAAATTTGAGAATCATCCAGTAAAAACATCAGTCAGAAGTTGAGTCTATTTGGTATGGAAATGCACACATGTTTCAGCTTGTGAAATAATGAATCAATACATATATTTCAAATGAAGGACTTATGTATTAAAACACAATGATGCTCCATGTCCTTTCTATTAATAAGCTTTCAAGGAATTGCCATGCTAGGGTTCCCCTCTCTACCAGAATAAAGGTCTGTAAGAAAAATCACTTACACTTAACCATACAAGAGTAAAAAAACAACAAGAAAAGGTACATGTATGTAAGGACACCATTCGGTACTTCATCTTGTATACTTAGCCATCACAATTTGAGGTCTCATTATTGTCAAAGTCGAAGCTGAATTTTCTGAGAAAAAGATTAAAAAGGGAGATTTTTATTTAAAAAGAAAACACATTTCAAAACAAAACAATTTTTCCAGCCCATTCTTTTCCGTACCAAAATTGGGATCATGTTATATATTCCTATACTTTGCGCCTCAATTTGATACACTCACCATATCAAACCTTGCCTTCTTCTCTATTCATCTATACAGTGTAGAAAATAAGGTAGGTTTCCTTGCCACCAAGCAGTCTTATATGTTTCATGTATGCTCCTTAAGAAATTTAATGCAGGAGTTAATGGTGGACTGAGAGTAAGATAATTCAAGTTCACAAACTTGAGCTTATCATAATTTCATGCATAAAGTCAACTCTGCACAGATAAGATTTGCAAGGATAGTCACATAAATTCTTTTCCTCCAAAATGAAGAAAATATATGGAAAGCTAGGTTCCAAAAAAGGAAAAAAGAACATGTGTGTAACACCTACAGGACATAGGTGAAGAGGAGTTTGTAAACAAGATCAAGTGAAGGAAAATAATCCCAATAGTAAGCATATATACCAGAAGTTTAAATTTTTCCATGAGCTAGAACAAGTTTATGGGGACAAAAGTTAAGGATGGAAAGTAAAATTTTCCAGCTGCACCAAGATATCACTAGATAGCATTTTATTAATTTAAAATTAATGTCTTTCTCATAACATATCAAAAGAAAAAAACACAAATATCTTGCAGACATAATGAGAACTTTCTCTGCTATCCCTTCTGTTGCAAGCCGATCGCCATGCACTTGAGCAAGACAATTCCATGAAATATAAAGAGAACAGCAGACCTCAACCATTTGAGTCAAGATTGAGATTAGGGGACAGCTTATTATTTACTCCACGCGGTTCCCAATTCCAACCCATCCAAGAAAGACAAAGTCAATCAAACCAAATAGAATCAAGAATCCAAAAATGTGGGCCCGAGGATTGATCTCGACTAACAGCAAACAAAGCAAAAAATCAAATCAAAATCAAAACAAGAATCGAAATACCTGCCCCGCACAAGGCCGATCATGTCCTCCAGAGACGGCAGCTTCGGCAGCGCCGGCAGTCTTGGAGACGATTCGCCGTCCGAAGACGGAGTGGAACAGAGAGGCTGGGAGGCCTCCTCCTCGCCGCCGCCGCCGGCTACTCCGCGGTCCGTCTCGACCAGGAAGAGCCTCATATAGACCGCCGCGATGACGGCGACGATGGCGGAAACCTGGAGGCAGAGGAGGCGGAGAAGAAAGAGAGAGGGTGACGAAGAGAAGGGGACAGAAGGAGAGGGAGAAGAAGAAAAGAATAGAGAGAGAGAGAGAGAGACCTGGAAGGTGGAGGAGGTGGAGAGGAAGCGGGAGGAGAGGGTGCCGGAGACGAACCCGGCGGCGGAGACGCCGGAGAACACGCCGAACGCCGTCGCTCGCCGCCGCTCGCCGACCTTGTCCGCCTGCGCCACAGGGAGACGTAACGCATGTCACCGATGGCTTTGGAGTTCGTGTTCCAAAATCAAGAACACTGAATCGATGACGTTGAGATTGGTGCTGGAAATCCGATGTGTGCGTAACGGCCATGCCCGCTCGGTGCCGCATATAAAATATTTTACGACAGTATGCGGACTCCGCGAGACATGAAGCCAATAGCCCATGCCTGGTTTGGACCAAGAATAACAAGCGTGCATATATATGCTTTCTTGATCTAATTCCTTTATAAGTTTGATTTTTAGGTTAAATTGTTGATGATTTGCTGTCTTAGTTTTCACTTTTTAACATTGAATCGAAACAATTGGTAGACCATATGTCGCGCTAGCTTAGGCATTTACTAAATTATGCAGCCGGCTCATCAGTGCATTTCGCATTAATTTTTCTTTTTCACTTTAGTTTGTGGTTACCTTCGCTATAATGAACTATATCATCTTCGATTGTTAGGCATTAGAGCTAGGGATATTTTCTCCATTTCGAGGATATACATTCTTGGGAACCATCAACAATGATTAATTTTGATTCTCATGTTGAGAAAAGTCCGGTACATCTCGAGGCAATGAAGCAAATATTATTGAAACTAGCTTCATCATTAATGTATTGTAGTATGTACGAACATATTGTTAATAATAATTTATTGTTCTATGCATGCTTTTGTTAGAATATAAAAATATATTGAAACTAACTTATTCGATTGTTAATGTATTGTTACATTAATGGTATGGTGGTATGAGTAGTTACCACATATGCAAGTGAAAGGCATTGCATGCTGCCTTCGCAAAACATGCCCGTAAGCATCTTGATGATGTAGTAAGCATAGAAGTAAGCTCTCGATCGATCATAAGCCAATATAGCTGCAAAAATAATGAGACAATGAATAATAATCCTTAGTAATATAAAATTTAACTTTTAGTGAACTCGAGTTTTCCTCCATAATGACACAATCTACTTAGCAACCGAAGAAATCTAGATGTGGTGAATAGAATTAAAGTGGATCTCTGTCCATTCTCTCAAAAAATAAGAAGAACAAATTTAAATTTTTGCATTTTTTAAAAACTTTGTGACAATATAAGTAAAAACTGTAGAGATGGATCAAAGTGACTGCTTATCACCTACATGATTTCTCAAAGAAAACATTCACATTTCAAAAGGATGAAAGGCCTTTTGCTATGCATTTGACAAAGATAAATGCAACTTCATGACCATGAAACTAGAATTATTTTAGCAATTATAAATCTTTGAATACAACCAATGGGCTTTTACGTGTTGCAACCACGGGTGTTTGCCTCCACGGGTTTAGCGGTTAACATAAGTGAGAAGACATTTGGCTTATTCCATGAAGGCATCAATTATGGCTGCAAAACTAGTTAGACCAAGCTTATCCACTCTTCGTTAAATAAAAAAAAATAGGCCAAGCCAAGCCAAGCATGGCCTTTTTAGTTTGGTACAAGTGGGCTGAGTGGGAGCCCACTTTGTTGAAGTGGATGGACCAAAATTACTTCGAGCTATTTCTTCTTACACTCACTCACTTCACCTCTACTTAAGGCAGCAAATGGGTCGGATTGACCCCTGTCCCGACCCGACTCATTTTGAAGGATCCGTAAGGCCGGGTTAGGTTTTAAAATTGAACCTGTTCTATTTTTTGAGTCGGGTTTGAGTTTACTGAATTCACTCACTCCAACTCTACTTCGAACCAAAAGAATACCTAAATTGGACTCTTGCAAGCCAAGTTTTGTTTGAATGACCAGTTATGGACAACCAAACAGGCCCTCAATTTAATACACTTGAACAAGCTTGGTCACAAGTATTTTCTTGAGCTAGTTAGTGTACTACTACATTGTACAAGCTCAGCTCATTTATAAGCCAGGTTTTGAGAAGCAGCTCAAGATTTGATCTGCCAATAGCCGTTAGATCTACTAGTGGGCCTTATTTGCCTAAGGGTTTATCCTTTGGAGAGCTTTCAAACCTTAACAATACATTACCATCATAATGCTCAAATTAAAATATAAAGAAAAATCTTAAGATTGGATCTTTTTTACTTATTGAACAAGCTTGAAAAATGTTGGTTATTTAGCTGGCTCTGCTGCATGAAGTTGCTTTCAAATGGGAGCATTTCCATGCAGAGGACTGCATCAACTGTTCGAGGGCGGTAATAACACAAATCCCAGCTACTTTTGAATTCCCCCTAAACTTGATTAGAATCGCACTCGAGAATGTATTAATTGGATTGGGGGATTAAGGAAACAGGTCCTAAAAATTGACTAATTGGGTTAAGTTGGATCTTATACAAGTCATCATTTTGTTTCTAACTATCCCTAGTCCAGGGAAATCAGGACAAACAGTAACTATTGTTTCATTTATAATGATAATTAACTTGCAATATTAGAATGGGCTTTATAGTTGAACCTTGCTCGACATGTATACATACATCATTAAGCCTTTAATTTTTGTGCTTCCACAATCACATTATCAACATTTCTTCGTGCCTTCCTTGGAATCTTTCTTTGTCGAAGTTTGCTGCATTCTCAATGGCGGAGAGAACAAGCAAAGAAAAAAGGAACTAAAGATAAAAGGTTTAAAAGGAGAAAGGGATGACACAAATGGCCAGCACATATGATCTCAAAGATCTTCCTTGCTCAAGGGATAAACTTTAAAAATGAGTCAATATCATTTCTTTTGACTTTTTTTTTTAATCCTTGCTTGTCTCTAGGCCAAAGAAAATAAAGGCAAGGAGACATATGGAACATCTTGTTGCCCATCTCAAGTCTACATTTTGCTTTGCACTTTGGACTTCAAAAGACAATAGGTCATGCAACCACCATTTTTTCAAGTCGTGTGGTGTAAGCAAAGCCAAAAAAAAAAATAAAAGGTCCACTTGGGGCTCCATCACCTTCACTTTTATATTAGGTTTCATGTTGGCATGAAGATTAAGATGAATATAACAAGATATAGAGTCATATGTCATTCCATAGAGTTTAAAATTAAAAATTATAAACTAATAATATCAAAATATTATAAATAATTAGGGTTAGCAACCTCTTATCACATATACATGGTAAGATTCCTATAAGTACAAATTTCTAAATCATTACTTTATAGCATTCTTCTAAGTTGCCATGATTTTTTTGGTAGAGAAACCGTCTGAATTGTTATTATTAGTTTATACCGATCGCCTACAGGTCTATTCCATCCCAAAAAATTGCTATCCACCTCTACTAAAGTTTTCTTAATTATTTTTAATTTCTATCTGAACTGATTTTAGGTGTTTAAACAGTACTATTAATACATGATGGTGTTATTTCTCTACAATCTTAACCACTAAGTATAGTGGGGTAGTTGCAGTACTTTTTCTCACTATTCTTTTAGGTGCATACCTTGTGGTTGTAAAAGTACTTCTATCTAAACTCCTTTGCAATTGGTAGGTTCTGTGTGTTTGCTTCTTTAATGCTTCAAGCATCTTAACTTCTTATTTTCAAAGCACCCCCTCATGGTGTTGGAAAGTAACAATGACAAATAGTATCCTTTTTATTGAAATTTAAAAAGTGCATGTAACAATCCTCCAGAAAAATCTGTTCCAAAAGAAATGTTCATGATTTGGTGATGTCTTAGCTTACTTTTTTTTGCTTTCAATCTGTTTCCTACTCCTATTAAGTAGACATTTACTGAATGTGCTATCTAATCAAGCTAGTGAAATCTAAAAGGTGGTTTTGAAAAATCTATTCAAATCCTGACTTCTCGAGGGTTTGAAGATTCAGAATATCTATGGTAGGACTTTCCCTTGTTGTTAATTCATTCTTTACATGCCTTCTTTAGCAACAAAAAAATAAAGTCCATATTATTGATCATATTCAACTGAAGTATAATAGGATGCTAATTCAACTTTGATGTACTCTGCAGCTACTGGTAGGTTTTTGTGAGACCCACAACCGAGCCATTTATGTCCAAATTCCTAACTTTTTATGATTCATCTAATACCTTTTTTTTTTTTAAAGAGAAAGTCTCATTTGCCAATGGGCTACAGTGCAAAAGGATAAGCCTTCCTCAAAAAGACTCCAAAATCCCCCAACATCAGTGAAGGCAAGATTTAAAATTCAAGTCTCTTGATAGAGAACGAGGTTTGGTGGTGTGTGCAAATCCTATATTACCCATCAATAATAATCTAATACTTCAATAAAAGAGAGATATAGCAGATATGCACATCTCTTAGTAGAGCATCATTTTCTTTTCTTTTTTTCCATCATAAAAGAAAACCTAGAAACAACTGCATGTCACCAGTATGACAACTCTATGTATTTCAATGGTCTCCAAGACAAAATTTATACTAGTACAAAGTTTGAATTATCGAATCTACTTTCCAACAAAAGTAATATTTTTTTGAGCAATTATTTTTAATTATGCTTTTATAGTTATATCAGCCTTTCTTCAGAGTATATAGAGTATGGTACATACCTAAGGGAATAATAGCAGTAGTCATAGGAAGGGCGAGCAAGGCTTTCCGGCCATATCTATCAGATAGATTGCCGATCAAAGGAGTTACTATGAGAGTTCCTAGCCCTGTTATCTGCAAGAAATGGATTGTTGGATGTTAATTAGGTAAATTAGTCATGTCATATCATTCATTTAAACAATACGGTCTATGTCATAAACTACTCGTGGCATGTTATTTTATAGGTTTGTACTATAAAAATTACTAATAAGTTAAAGAATCATTGTCATAGAAAAATATTAGGCCCCAAGAAATAAAAATTAGAAATCAGGAGCCATTTGCCTAGGTGATGGTCCAAAATTGGAGAAGGAGAGTTTAGCAAAAACCCTTTGCATGTCCAATCATTGTGACAAAAAACTTGTCTTTATATGGTGGCTGATCTCTAGCTTTCTTAAAAAAATACCAATTTAAATATATATATTGAGATGGTTATTTGAAATTACCTGTATAATTGGTCTTCTCAATTTTTCCTCATTTAGGGTTCATTGTGATGATTCATTAATGAAATATGAGCAAACTCATCTCATGTTAAGGTTTTATTGCACACCTTGTTGAAGCAATACTACTCATAATATATTGCTTTTTTAGAGAAAAAAAATACTGCAACAAAAAGTCTTGTAGTCTCACTAATTATCCATCATATAGTTTTTTGTTGATTTACATTGCTTTACGCTAAATCATATCATATGATATTTGAGACTGCATGCTCTCAATTCTAAATAAGCATAGTTGACATCTATATGAAAATATTATGCAAGATTCCTAATGGGTAGTTGTTTCCACTTAGGATTTTATATATGAGATGAGAGTGGCACAGGGAAGGCAAAAGGAAGACCTAAACATTGTGAGAGGTCCACTAAGAAGAAATGAGTTCATGCTTATGTATACATGATAAGCATTTAATCCATCTAATATAGAACTCATCAAACTTCTCAACATCTCGATCAGACTCTGCTTGCTTCCACACTGTATATACTGCATATATCAAGCAAAAGTTCTACATAAATAAGAATTCAAAATGCATTTTTTCATGAAGTCTGAATTTTTTTTTTTGAGTATGAAATGCTTGGTGCACTTATTTAGATAATGTGCCAGATTAGCTACAGCACAAGAGAAAGACTTTTTTATGGAAGAGAAATAAAAAGGGTTGGCCTCTAGATCTTGACATCGAGCCTTATTGAGCTTTATCTTGAAATTCAATCTATTATATCCGATCTCTCTCTTGGTCTTTCTCCTCGTTTATTGCCATGTCAGTTCATTTGACTTAATTTTAATGGCTATAATTAGTAACTGTTATAGCAGTAAATAATTGATAACAAAAATTATTTGTTTTTTTTCTTCATATTATTTGTTTTGTGACAGAAACTTATGATTTTGAAATCTATCATCTTGTTGAAATCAGTAGCTGAAATGTCAATTTCCACCAGTTATTCCCATTCTATGGTGATTGTTGTAATGATACGATGGCAAGATAACGACGCTATTTATTATTCCATTATGTAAATATATAATAAAATTTCGAGACTTATCGGAGGCCTTAATTTGTTGCTGAAGATTAGCTGGAAGTGATCTTTATAACTACATGTCAATTTCATAGCTTTGCAATATTCAAACGATCGTTTTCAAGGGGTAGGTTATCACTTTGATGCTGAAGAGCTAAAGTTGATTTAGAGTGCACCGAAAGAGCAGAACTTGTGGACATAAAGAAAAAGGGAAAAATATCTCCAAGCAAAGTTAGGTGGCCTGGTCGGCTGGTCCTGTTCTCTCCTACCAGTCTTCTGGTAGGACTGGTCCTAAACAAGAACATATATACCCTTCGCAATGTCCATTGATGCGACGCATGGAATGGACATCGATTTTAGAAAAGGATACCATAACTTTTGGATTCAGATAATGGCCTGTCTGACTTTTTGTTTTATAATGCGGGCATCCAAGGTAAAGTTATTTCCTCATTTTTATTTTAATTTTTTTAATAAAAGAAAGGGAGAATCATATCCATGCAAAGTTCACTGAGAGTTTAATCTTGTATTCATTACTTTGTGTAGCTAGATTCCTTCGAGTTTAGAGGAAACTGAATAACTGCTTTGATTTAAACATTTAATGCACATATACATCTAATTGTACTTTATCTTAAACTTTTAAACATCAGTTTCTCAAAAAAAAAGAAAGATTTGGACATGAAAATAATTCTTGAGGTAGTTAAATATTAAGTTCATAGGTGAATCCATAAGAGTAAATATCATTACGTACTAAACAGTAAATATCAAGAACGGTATTTTCTCGAGTGATATCGTACCTGTGATACCATTCTGCAATGGCTTTGGAGCAAGCCTTTTTCCTTCTTGAATTGCACCAAAGAAAAGAAAGAAAGAAAGAAAGGAAGAAAGAAAAATCGTCCCGGTGGAAGAAGAGAGCCAAGAAAGCGAGGTTTACCACTTGTTGGACGCCACCGAGATAGACTGCCAGCGAGCATTGGTCCCTTCCGGGGCACAACGCCTCCATGGTTATGTCGACGATGGATGGAATCACCATGAAAGCAGAGAAGTAGAAGAGGAAGGCGCATGCAAACAAGTGAAGCAACTCTCTCAGCTCCTTCATCTCTCTCTCTCTCTCTCTCTCTCTCTCTGTGTGTGTGTGTGTGTGTGTGAGTTTGTGACTACAGACTTGAGCTTGGGAAGGTGAGAGACACCCCTATAAATAGGGGAAAAAAAGGTGGAAACGAGCACAGGAAGATAAGAAGGGAAGGGTTTTGCCTTTGCTTGAGTTAAATGATGGGGTGTGTGTGTGTGTTTGTAACTATACACTTGAGCTTTAGGAAGGTGAGAGACACTCCAAATAAATAGGGGAAAAAAAAAGGTAGTAACGGGCGCAAGAAGATAAGAAAGGAAGGGTTGCCTTTGCTTGGGGGACAATGGATTCGGCCGGCACTGATTTGGGTTAAATGGTCGTGTGTCGCTAGCCAAGTTTCTGTTGTGCTGAGCTCACTCATACCAATAAAAGGGAGCGATGGAGATGGTATGATGGAGATATGGCTTTAGCTTGTACGCTAGGATAACGGGATAATTGGATTGCAATGCACTCCAACTCTTTAGCTAAATCACAAGTGACAAATTATTTCTATTGGATACTACCAACTTTTTAGCTAGATTGCAGGTGACAAATTAACCCCATTGGATACTTTGAGAACAACTCCATGTATAAAGAATCCACAGGGTTTAATCATATGATTTATGCTAAATTTATATGCTTGCTTGGATGCTAACTATGCTGAAACATTTGAAAGTTGTTTCGACCTATCCCACTTAATTTTTGAGTTTTTTAGGTTTTCATGAATTATTCTCTAAGAGTTGTACCCGAAGCTGAGTCCTTTTTGTTTCTATGGTGATGAGGAGAAGGCAAGCCCCCTTGATGTGGATGCAAAAGAAAAGGTGCACATAATGGCTTGCATTCAAAGAATTCCTTCCCTCATTTTTGTTCTTTTTAACTTGGATGGGTGCACTAAATGGCTGTGGATTGATTTTTTTTATCCTTGAAAAACAAAGATTCTAACTAGTTAGAAAAGGGTTTGTGATCAAAACTAGAGATTAATCATGCTTAAAGGGGAGAAAAAAAGGCTAGTTGTACCACATATTACACCCTTTAAAATTTGTACACATTATCCAATATACAATAGAAGAAGCTTCATATTTGCTTTTCCAGGCTATCTGACTAGATCAAAGTTAGCTTGATATTATCTAAGCCGAGTTTGGGGATGGAGTTAGATGTGTGAGGCTTTTCGTCATCAAATTTAAGGGAATCGCTCCAATACCATGTCTACAGCTAGAGAGGGTGCTTCACTCTCGAGCCTTTCTCAGTAGTATCCTCAAGTCTCATCTAGGCTCAATCTACCCTCCTTGCCCACCTCTTTTTTTTTTTTTTTTTGGATACAAAATAGGAGGGGAAGAGAAAACCTCACCCCCGTAGGAGCTCCCACTGAGTCCTCCTTCCACCATGAAATGTTTGATATAAACCGCAAATTTCCGTGTACCCTCTCCGACCCGTGGGTTCTCCCCACTGGGTTCATTACCTACGTGTGAGTACATCACCCCAGCGCCACCTCGGTACCGGCGGGCCAGATGGCGACTCCACCAGGCAAACCAGATAGAGAGCATCCGGTCTCCACATTTAATCGACGTCCGTGCATTTTGAACCTAGATTACTCTGGTGAAATCTTAGCCCTGTTCTAACCGTGCTACCATCTTGGTGGCTTGCCCACCCCTTTGTTGGTCTTTTTTTTTTTTGCCCTAGAGACCTGCGGGCTGCTCCAAGCCCACCCCAAGTTGATACAGTGGTCCTTTCTTTAGAGATTTTCACAGCAATTTGGTGACCCCAATGGAAAAATTTTGAGTTGAAACATGAAAATCTATATGGTTTCGATGCACTACACTTAGGGCTTTTTTTATTATGGGTCTTAGCTCCACTTTCTAGCATGATTTACAGGTACTCTTGGAGCATTCATCTTTGTGAGAATGGTTGTGAGGGCCCCGACTATGGGGTTTGGTCTGACCCTATTGACTCAAATGAAAAATCAAGGTAACAACAAATCTCCATAAATAGCAGCAATATGCTAAAAACACATTTAATCCATACTGTTTACACCATAACCAGACCAACGACTGTAATCTAAAGGCTGATATACCGAAAAAGGTGCAAGTTGAAACACCAGAAGTGTAGGTCGAATGAATATGGTATCAACCAAGAAGGGTGAGAGTTATCCGTAGTTATCCAGAATATGGGTATAGTGAAAGAAAGGTGATTGTCTTGCATAGTAGGTCACATGGTAGAAACCAACATATGGTTACATATATCATACTAGCATCTAAAATATGGGAAGAGCGGAATAGTTATGCCTATCTTATTACCATCCATACCACTACCTAGAACATGGGATTGGAGGTATAACTACTCAGAATATAGTAGTAAAGGAAAGATAACTACCATACATAATAATAATTGTCCACATGACACAAACTAGCAAAAACTCAAAAAGATATCATTTTCCACCCTCATATCTTACAACTAAAGAGGAAAAAAAATCCTTGTCCTTATAAGCCATCCATGCCGACTAATCTCAATTCATTTTTATTTTCTTTCAAAAGCACGAGAAGGAGCTCAAGAATCCGAACCTTTGGCGAGGGCGAAGAAAGGTATGCTTGAAGCCATCGAGAAGATTAGAAATTTAATGGTTAGGTTAGAGACATAATATTGTAGAACTCCAAAGATATTTAAGTATATATATATATATATATATATATATATATATATATATATATATATATATATATATATATATATATATATATATATGGAAATTGATAACCTACTCTCTATCTATTATGGTAGGTTATCAATCTATCTATTTTTCACTAGATAAAAAATACCTTTACTTTTTATAACTCTTAAGAGTATTTTATATCTTTTTTTCAATCACACATTAACTCACTCCCTCAACCTCCCAATTAATACTCTCTTCCTCTTTCTCTCTCTCATATATATATATATATATATATATATATATATATATATATATATATATATATATATATATATATATATATAGACACACAGACATATATGTATACGAGAGAGAGAGAGAGGATGAATTAATGAGAAATTGTAAAAAAATATATATAATACTTTTAAAAATTATAAAAAATAAAAATATTTTTTATCTATGAAAAAAAGAAGAAGAGTAGATTAATAACTTTCCAAAGAATAAGTTATGAACGCTCTTTAAACGCGTGCGTGTGTGTCTGTGTGTATATATATATAAACTCTGCTTTGTTTCCTCGTTTTCATAAACTCCGAAGCGATCCATGCCTCCAAACAGAAACACAGAGCGGGACGTGACTTTTGGGTTTTGTCGCCGTACCTTTCACGTGCCTCTCCCGCCACCCACTCAAATCCAACACAAGCCGACACCCACGCCAACTCACCACCCCTGACACCCACACGATCTTTCTCATTTCATAATAATATACATATATACCTCTCATTCTCCACCATCCGATTCGGAGAGCAATTAAGATCATGAAACACCAACATCGGATCATAAGCAATAATTATAACGAAAAATAGGGCATTTTTGTCATTCAAATCGAACTGAAAAAGAAGTGCCGGAAGCCAGTTCATCCGAAACCCTAATTAATTTTTTGAGAGAAAAAGTAATCTGAATTCAGCTGGAGAGAGATAGATACCCCAAAAAAGTTAATTAAAAAAAGCTCAATTTCTGATTTTTTTTTCTTCTTCTGATAGCACAAGATAGAAAACCCAAAAAAGTTAAAAAAAAAAAATTAAAAAAAAATAACACAAGAAGAAAAGATCAAAGGTCTACCTCCATGGGCGGGATGGAGTGGGACTAGGAAGTAGAAGATTCTTGGTGGTCGGCGGCGACGGGAGGCTTCTGGCAGAGGATCAAGTGCATGGGGGTGAAGATACCGGTCTCGCCGCCGCGAGTGAGGTGGCGCGCCGTCTCGTAGAGCATTTCGTGGACCTCGACGACACCTTTGGGCGCGATCCGGAGGAAGGCGAGGGCGGAGACCAGGATGTGGTTCCGCCAGTAGGCGATCCGCCCCATCTTGAGCCGAGTCCACCACGGCCCCGCAGGGGGCGTCGCCAGATCCCTTTCTTCGAGAACATTGAAGCCCACCTTCCGCGCGATCGCCGCGATCTGGTCGTGGGCTCGCAGACCCGGGAGCGCGTCCCCCCTCTCGATCCCGTGGATGGTCTCGACGTGGTCGGGGTCGTCGGCGCGGTACAGCGCCGTGGTGACCCACTCGTAGGAGACGTAGAGGGCCCCCGGCTTGAGGATGCGGAGGATCTCGGCGTAGACGTCCTCGAGGCGGGGGGCGTGGCAGGTGGCCTCGATGGAGTAGGCGCCGTCGAAGGACGAGTCCGGGAAGGGCATCTCGAGGAAGTTGCCGCAGACGACCTCGCACAGGGCGTCCAGGCCCGACTTCTTGTTGTGGGCGCGGGCGCGGCCGACCTGGTACTCGTTGATGGTGATGCCGACGACGTGGGCGCCGGAGCGAGCGGCGATGGCGCGCATGGGCCCGCCGACGCCCGCACCCGACGTCGAGCACGCGGTGGCCGGGGCGGGCGCCGACGAGGTCGGCCACGCGCTCCTCGTGGACGCGGGTGGCGTCGCGGTGGGAGCGTCCGGGGACGGAGGGCGAGAAGTGGAAGCTCTGGCCCCAGCCCCATTCATAGATATCCGTCACGAGGTTATAGAAGGTGTCGACGAAGACGGGGACATTCTCCGACGACGCCTCCGCGGTCTCCTTGGGGCGCCGGAAGAAGGACCAGTACTGCCGGTACTTGTCCTCGACCTTGTCCCGCGTTATGGATCCCATCTTCAGATCCACCGCCCGCTTCCCCTTCACCTCCGCCGCCCCCATCACCCACACGAACCAGTAGATCAGCCCCGCCGCCACCACCACCGCCGTCCAAGCCACCGCCACCGTCTCCATTCCCCTCCTCTTCCTTCTATTTCCCCTTTCCTCCTCCGATCCAGAGAGAGACCCACTTAGAAAGAGAGAGAAGCGAACTGTTAGGATTTGTTGGGATTTACTTATGAAGAATATTGCCGCGGTAAGATGGTCCGGCGAGACCATAGAATAATCCAGCCAAACCGCGAACCGTCCCTCCTCTCCTCCTGGGTCGCCAGCGCCTGCGGCCCGGAGCGAGCGGAATTTAAGATGGTCCGGCGGAACACAGAACGGAGATCGAGGATATCTATTCCTTGCCATGTATTTACCTATGTATCCATATATTTTGCTGGCTTTGCTCCTTTTTTTTAATCTAAAGACAAAATCAAAATCCTACGAGGTGTGCGAAGCGCGAGGTGGGGCCCGCGAGGTAAGTGGGATTTTTTTTTTCTTCTTCTTTTTTGAATCTCGTGTCGCCTGACACCACCACGTGTGAAGGTCACGCGTGGAAGCGGGTGCCTTCTCTTCTTCCCACCCTTTAGCCTTAACGTAACGTGTGGCTCCTCTACACCGTGGAACAAACGTGGACATTGCTTCCCGAAGCAGCCCCCTATCGTGATAGCATCAAAATGGACGGCTGAGATCCGTCATGATGCCAAGAGAAAGGCAACGGTCCATCCAAGTTTTTGAATGCGCAATAAATATTTATTTGAATTTATTAGCCAGCAAAAGAGCCGTTAATGCTTGTGGGATGGTGTGCAGGAAAAGAAGGAGAGAAAGTGTGGTCAACGGAAAAGTAATGAGATGTCTCTTGTTTGGTTAGAGCTTTCAAAAGAGGGAGATGGAAAAATTGTATTCCCATGGAAATATGATTCCCACATTTCATGGAAAATACATGAGAAACATGGGAAAGTAAGGCGGAATCACTCCATTTTTATTTTTTTCCAAAAAGGCCCTTCAACATTAAAGAAGCATTAAAGAGGTATTAAAGATCTAATTTTTATTAAGGGTATAATAGGAATTATACTTAACTTTTTTCAGAAAAATGGATGGTCAAATAAACATAAGCATTTTGAAAATTTGTAACTTTTGCATGGTTAACCAAACATGTCAAAATTACTTTCCTAAGCATACTTTTTCTAGGAATCTGTTTTTCAGAAATCATATTTGTATGGAAGAAAAATGATTCTCGCGAACCAAACGAGTCCTACACTCTCAAATTATTCAACACGTCTTCCATCTTAATTTTTAAATATTAATTTTTTTTAATTTTCACATATGTGCTTATACTTGAATTTCTTAATTTATCCAGCTTATTAAAAAAAATGCTAATATGAGATAGAACGGTTGTTGGATCATCGCATGTCGCTTTGAGAGCTGTGCATGGGGATGCGTGTGGGATTGTTTTGAGATCTTGTGCATGGTTTTGTGAGCAAGATTTCTCCGCATGTGTATAGGCTTTGCTAGGGAACTGTGCCCACATGTTGGTTGGATTAATTTAATTAATTTTAATCTAATTTAGCAAAAACCTTGGAAGATAAGATTAGATGGGTAGGTTGTGAAGTGGTGGGGGACCAATTCTTCCTTCGATAACTTACAATGGCTTGGTCTCTGTGTATTTATTTGATATCCGTGAGTTGGGATGAGATGCGAATGTGGCAGTTCAACTGGAATTTGGAGTATTGGAAAGCTGGGTGTACGTGTATGGGGGCGAGCTGGCGTTTAAAAATATATCTGGAATTATAACGACAGGCATATACCGTCGCGCACAGCGGTGTAACCAATGTCTTGCGTCATGTTTTTAAATTGAAGGCTATTAGTATTTATTATTAAATAAAATAATCAACGACTCTTCCTGTCTGAGTGAGGCCGAAATGATCTGCTTCACTGGCGACTCAATCCAACCTATTTTGGAGGATTCTTTGTGCTGGATCGAATTCTAAAATTAGACCCGTTCTATTTTCTGAATCGGATCTGAGTTTATTGAATTCTGACCCGACCCTACCTATTTAAAATTTGGATAATATTTAGGTTTTCAATTTTACGATCCGATTCGATCCGAATTTGTCAAATTATTTGGGCCTACATACTGCAATTTACGGAGGTGCAAACAAGTTTTGAAGATATGGATGGATTGATCGGAACCAGATCCGATCTAGACATGAACCGAATTCGAATTTTTTGAGTTGGATTCGAGTCATACATGGATCCAATCCGATCCGAATGACCTATTAGGTCAAAAATTATAGCGGTGGATTCGATCCAGCAGGATCCGATCTGATTTTTTATTAAATTAGGTTTGGATTCAAAATTAAATTTGAAAAAAAATAAAATAAAATTGGACCGGGATCACCAATCCGATCCGACCCATTTGCACCGTCCGTCCGACCGTGTCTCCGTGTGGTCAAGTCCACGGGCGGGCAGGCGCGCGACGAAATATCCAAAGCTTCTAGGTCATTCCAAAAACCGACCTCCAAATCAAACCAGTCCCCCTCCTCTCTTTCTCTCTCTAATTCATCTCACCACCATGGCCACCGTCTACCGGTAAGTGCTCTTCTTTTCTCTCCTCTCTCTCTCTCTCTCCCCCCCCCCAAATGGACGATGGGTGTTGATGTGGGTGCGGTTTTCGTAGGTGCGCGGAGTGCGGGGCGGACCTGAATCTGAGCACCGCCCACCTCTTCCCACCGGACGCCTACTTTGAGGCCGGGAACAAGGGCACGCTCTCCTTCTCCTGGGTGGACGACTCCAAGCTCCGCTTCTCCAAGGAAGACAAGATCCGCCCTTCTTCGAGACCGTCAACTACTGGGGTCTCCAAAGGAAGCGCACCCGCATGCAGTGCGACGCCTGCGGCCGCCTCCTGGGCTACGTCTACGACGACGGCCCGCCCCTCATGCGAGGAAACGGCCAGCTTGGCTTCGGCCCCAGCCAGGCCATCCCCCGATGCCCCAGGTACCGCTTCAAGACCAAGGCCCTCACTTTTCCTGCCTCTTGATGATGCCACTGATGATGATCCTGATGATCTCTTTTCCCTTTTTCTGAATTGGATTTGAGAGAGATGAATGGATTGTTCACTCTTTTATGATTATTGTGAAGACATATATGCTATGGCTCATAAAAAGATCAGATTGGATTTCTATACATGTACTCCGTGATTACTGATAATTTATGTTTTGCAGATAGTGAGAAGATTCGGATTTTTGGGCATATATTCCTGGTATTATTGTGAATATATGGGATTTCGGTAATAAAAAGTTTGGTTTCGTAGTCGTGTATTCTGTGATTATTGTGATCTTATATAGTGTGGATAGTTCAAAAAAAAGAAAAAACATTTGGCTGTTCGATGAATATGGGCATCCTTTGCCTTTTGATTATTGGGAATGTTTATGATGCAGGGAGCGAAAAAGGTAGGATTTTTATGTCTCTAATCATGGTCTGGTTTTTGTGCTCGATTGCTGTGGTTTGAATGTGGGTTATTGGGTATTTTTGTTTTGACTCATTTGCCTTAATGACCACTCTTCTGGTCTTCTTTTTGATGTTCTCTTTGAGATGAATGAGGGTGGGCTTCCTGTGTTTTCTCGTTATTGTGAATAGTTATATTCATGATTTGGGTAATAGAAGGATTGGACTTTTAAAGAAGAATTGCTGATTTTTGTGTTTGTTTGATGTGAGTTGAATTGAGGTTACGATAATTGGTTTATCAGTGAAATTTTTAGTGGTTGCTGATATTGTTTTCGGCTGGTCACCAAAGAGCTTGAAGGAATCGGTTGCTCTTTGGTTTTCTCTCTTCTTTAGTTAGTAACCTTGGCCTTCTCCAATTATATATCCCTAGTTTGTTTATTGAGCATAATATATAATTGTGTTATGGGGGTAGTGAATACTTTGTGTCTTCTTCTGTTTTGAGCACTTTGGTTTTAATGTTGTCTGCTTATTGTAAGTTACATTTGCTTAATTAATCCTTCCTATTATAGTGTTTATATTTGTAAAATATAATGTTTTGCATTATTTACATTTTTAGTATCAAAAACTATATAATGAGCTGTTTGAAATGAAATTCTGGTTTCTTGTTTGACTATTTTTATTTTCTCCATTCTATTTGTGGAGGTTCATGTCAAATATCACATTATCTATCATAGTATGTTCTTCCATTTCTCCTTAATAATGTTTACATTACAGTAATACAATGTAGTGTATTAAGTATGGGCTGGGTGATGGTTTGTCTATGATATATCATGTTAGGATCGACCTATGCTGTGTTTATCTTCACCACCATTATTATACAATACTATGGGCGAAACTATAAATCCATTTGACCTATTCGACGAACAAATTCACCACATAGCTTTTCAAAATAGGTAAAAGTTATACACCTTGACACTCGAACATGCAAAATGAATTGTGATCTAGTATGTTGTAGTAACTTTGTCTTGTTAATTAGCATTTTCCTCATTTAGATGTCCTTAGCTTCTTTGCCACACATTTATTACATGTGTTTTATCATCTTTGACCAAATGCTATCTCTAGATGTGTCAAACTAGTTCCAAGTAAATGCACATTTAAGTTTGTTTAATAATGATCTTGGTATATGAGACTCCATTTGACTAGTTATTAATAACAAGTTTGAACGAAATTCTTGGGCATGGAATCCATTTACACAAATGAGAACACTAGATTTAGCTAACAAAAACTTTTTCTTTTTTCTCTTTTTGATACCCAAAACTCAATATGCTTGAAATCTGGATATTCTTCAAGTCCAACTTTGGAACCGTTAAATTGAAAGATGGAAGGTTACATGAATTACACTAAGAGCTATCTGACCATTTATGGAGATAATTGATTTGATAATTTTGTAGATGAAACTTCAAGGTTGGTTCTTGCCAAGAGGTATGGAATGTATTGGGGAGGCAAGTGGTTGAGCTGGAAAACTAGGGTAGAGATTGGCAAGTCTATGAAGGAGTCTTGGGGATGAAGAGGCTTGAGGTGTGCAATAAAACTATTCACTCAATTGAGTTTAGCAATGAGGATGAAACTTAGTGGAAACTAAAGTCTTAAATCCCATGGGCAGCCTAGTTTCGTCTACAAGGACGTGCCTGATTTCTGCTTGGTTGCGAGCAGATCGGTTTATGCCGAGGAGTCCTGCAAATTTCCGACACCAGCGATGGAGGAGTAGGCGCAGACATCCATGGTGGTGGAGACCGGCGGAGACCACAAGGAGCTAGAATGCAGCTCTGGCGAGGAGATTCGATGGCCGATCTTTGGTTTCTGGCTGGCGGCTATGAGGAATCGGCCACCACGTGCTGCTAAGGATCCGCCGCGGCTGAAGAAGACGACCGAGTCTATGCCCAAGCCATCCTCCTCTAGGGCGCAGTCCTCGCCCAACCATCCAAGTTCCCCTAGCTCACCGCCAAACTTCAACGTCGGCAAAAATCGGCGAAGGTGGCGTAGCGGCCACTCCCCCCTGAAGGATCGGTCAGCCGGCGAGGGCGGCGACTCGGGCTCGAGATCGGGAGTGACTCAGGGTCATCATTGAGTCGGGTCGACTTTTGACCCGTTGTCTGCCTTGGTTGACTCGGCGGAGGACGCGAGTGGCATTGAGCCGACCAGAGTGCAGGCTGACCCAAATATCCTGATGGTGGACACTGGCCTGAGCCTATCCAACAAGCGGCCTAGGAGCCTAACGTCTGTCCGGATGGGGCAGGGCTGGGCGAGGCTGCTGTGGGCTGGCCTGGGAGTGCAGGTCGGGCTACCTGTGTGGACGAGCTGGGCTTGTCCATTGCGCCCGAGCGTCGGGCCAGGCTCGATCGGGGCCCAGGAGCGCAGGAACAAGGGGCTCCCCCCCCCCCCCCCCTTCGCCTCTTCTCCAGCTTCTTCCTTGGCAAGGGCAGCCTCGACCCTGCCACCACCCTCAATGACCCTCGGCTCCCCTCTGTCTCTACCCGGGGGTGGTAGTGGTGAGGTCTCTCGAGGCTACTCCGGGCGCTACTTCGTTGGGAAGGGGTGCCCTGGGTGGTTTGGTTGCGGCCCTCCTGGAGTCCGTGCCAGGCAAGGAGGTGGCCGATAGCGGCAGGCCGACAGCTGGCCGGCCGAAATCTAGCCTTGTTGCAGGCCCCCTAGATCACCCTTTGGCTATGCAAATGGCAAGATTGACAGTGATGGGGAAGGCATTGGACCTATTGAGGGTGATTGGCCGACCCAGATTGAGGTGAAGGGAGCTGGGGCCTGTGCAACGATGAGCAAAGGCCGGACTTGCAGTGCGGTGCGGAAATGAAGATCTTTATTTGAAACTGCAAGGGAGCGATCAACCCCTCCTTTAACACTTCGTTTAGAAAACTAGTCAAGGTGAATGATCCGAACATCTGCTTCTTGTGCGAAATGTAGTTTTCTAAAGATGGCCTCCACCGAGCTCAGCGTCGCCTTTTGGCTACTTGGAAGTCCTTTACAGTAGAGTCTCAAAGACTGTTGGGGGGTAGACGCCGCCCCTTGTTTCGAGACATTCGGGCCATGGTTAGTGGCGACGTTGCCTTCCAGGCCAAGCATGCTTATAAAAAGGCTAATGGGTCCGCAAAATGGATAGTCTCGTATATGATCGGTCATTCCACTAGAGGAGAGCCTGTGGGTTGAGAGAGAGAGAGTTATCAGAAGTGCTTCGAAATATTATGTTTTTAATTTTTTTTTTTTTGAATGCATTCATACAAAAAATGTATAAATCATCCCTTGCAGCCAAAAAAAAAAAAAAGAAGAAGAAGAAGAAGAGAGAGAGAGATAAAAATCCAACCTTTTTCGTTACCCGTATCATATTTTCACAATAATCAAACAGCAAAGGATG
The DNA here is from genome assembly GCF_009389715.1 of Phoenix dactylifera. Lineage (NCBI taxonomy): Eukaryota > Viridiplantae > Streptophyta > Magnoliopsida > Arecales > Arecaceae > Phoenix > Phoenix dactylifera. Next base: position 27,179,519 of record NC_052393.1, on the reverse strand, counting down.
CCCATACTCTTCGAACAACCAAGTCTTTTTTGATTTCTTTTGAACTATCCACACTATATAACATCACAATAGTCACAGAATACATGTTTAAAAATCCAAACTTTTTATTACCGACATCCCATATATTCACAATAATCTCAGAACACGCATTAAAAAAATCTGATATTTTCACTACCTGCAAAGGAGTTCATGCATAAAGATCAAATCCGGTCTTTTTATGAGCCATATCATATATATGTATACACAATAATCACAAAAGAGTGGACAATCCCATTCATGCCGCTCAAATCCAATTCAGAAAAAGGATAGAGAGATCACAGGATCATAACCATCATCATCAAGAGGTAGGAATAGTGAGGGCCTTGGTCTTGAAGCGGTACCTGGGGCACCGGGGGATGGCCTGGCTGGGACCGAAGCCAAGCTGGCCGTGTCCTTGCATGAGGGGCGGGCCGTCATCGTAAACGTAGCCCAGGAGGCGGCCGCAGGCGTTGCACTGCATCCGGGTGCGCTTCCTTTGGATGCCCCAGTAGTTGACGGTCTCGAAGAAAGGCCGGATCTTGTCCTCCTTGGAGAAGCGGAGCTTGGAGTCGTCCACCCAAGAGAAGGAAAGCGTGCCCTTGTTCCCGGCCTCGAAGTACGCATCCGGCGGGAACAGGTGGGCGCTGCTAAGATTCAGGTCCGCCCCGCACTCCGCGCACCTGCAAGACCGCACCCACATCAACACCCATCTTCCATTTGGGAGAGAGAGAGAGAGAGAGAGAGAGAGAGAGAGAGCAGCACTTACCGGTAGACAGGGGCCATGATGGTGATAAGAACGAGAGAGAGAGAGAGAGAGAGGAGGGGATTGGTTTGATTTGGAGGTGGGTTTTTTTAAGGACTCTGGAAGCTTTGGAAATTTCTTTGCGCGGCCGCCCGTGGAATTGACTGCACCGTGGGTTCAGAGACACGGTCAAACCAGGAGTCTCTGGAAAGCAGCCAGAGTCAGAAATGCAATGAAAGAGAATAAGAAATAGTCAAATGAGAAACCAGAATTTTTTGACATAGTTTAACAAATATAAACATTATAATAGGAGGAACTAATTAAGCAGATGTAAGTTACAATAAACAGACTTTAAAGCTCAAAATTGTCAAAACAGAAGAAGGCCATAGCACAATTATATATTATGCTCAAGAAACAAATTAGGGATATACAATTGAAGAAGGCCAAGATTACTAACTAAAGAAGTGAGAAAACCAAACGAGCAAACGATTCCTTCAACCTCTCTTGTTACCAACTGTATCAATATCAGCAACCACTAAAACTTCCACCGATAAACCAATTATCGTAACCTTAATCCAGCTCACATCAAACACACACAAAAATCAGCAATTCTTTAAATATAACTATTCACAATAACGAGAAAACATAGGAAGCCCACCTTCGTTTACCTCAATGAGAATGTCAAAAAATAGACCAGAAGAGTGGCCATTAAGGCAAATGAGTCAGAACAAAAATACCCAATAATCACCATCCAAACCACAGCAATCGAGCACAAAAACCATGCCATGATCAGTGACAAAAAAAATCCTACCTTTTTCGGTGCCCGCATCATAAATTTTCACAATAATCAAACAGGAACAACCAAATCTTTTTTTTATAACTATCCACACGATTTAACATCGCAATAATCACATAATACATGTTTAAAAATCCAAACTGACATCCCATATATTCACAATAATCCCAGAACACAAATAAAAATCTGAATCTTTTCACAACCTGCAAAATATAAATTATCAATCACAAAGTACATGTATTCCCAATAATCACAAACAAGTGGACATTCCCATTCATCTTGCTCAAATCCAATTCAGAAAAAGGATAGAGAGATCATCACGAATCATCATCAACATCATCAAGAGGGAGGAATAGTGAGGGCCTTGGTCTTGAAGTGGTACCTAGGGCACCGAGCCATACTCAAGCTCGAATTCGAGCCTTGGTCATAATTAAAAAAAAAATATAACATAATATTATATTTTAAAATATTATAAATAAAATATAATATTATTGAAAATATATATAGGGCTCATATACCTCCGAGCAAGTATTTTAATATTTTACTACTCGAGCTTGATTCAAAAAACTGTTTGAATTACTCGAGCTTGGTAACAGTAAACTATGTCAAGCTTGGACCCAAATCGAGCGCAAACAACTTATAAGCTGTTAGGCTCATTTGCACCCCTATGCCAAAATAGAAAAGCAATAAAGAAAATTTAATGCAGATAAATGGTTTCTTCATTTATGTTGCTATACAATAACTAATTTTTACATGCATTTTCAATTATCTTTTCATGCATGTACATAAGTAAAGCATTTCACGAAAATAATGCTTCAAACAAAAGTGAAACGTCATGTTTCACTGGATCACAAGCCTAATGAAAATTGGACCAAATATTCAAAACATTAGCTGAAGCTTTTAGCATGCTATTACTGAATAATAACATGCATCTTTAAATGGTGAAATAAATTTAGTAAATAAGTAAAAAATACAAAGACTTTCAAACAACTCAAAAAACTTGCAAAACATTGTGGTAAGAGAATGCAAATGAATGGGAGAGTTGGGGAACAGATGAAGAGAAGTGAGACACAATTTTAATGCTGACCACATACAGTGAGAGACCTGGAAGAACATTGTGTTCTAGAGTGGATAACAAAAGATCCATTTGTTTTCCGTGATTAACCTCATTCCAGGAAAACATTCTCAAATGATCATGAGCATTCTGAAATACATCCAATAGCCATTCTTGAATTTCCTAGATGAACAAAAATTATAATGGGTAAGCAGATGACAAAGCAAAAGCTGACAAATAGCACTATCATCCACTGGTGCCAATTGAGCTTTGATTCCTCAAGTCGCTGCTCTTCATACAGGTATTATGGCACAATATGCTCAAGAGGCTGTATTGCAGTGCTCGACATCAGTAAAACCAAGTGTTAACAAGTAATGTACTAAACCAAGTTTGAGGTATCTTCTGCCATCCTCTGTTGTCCATAAAAACATCAGGACCTTGGAATCCTCACTACAATCAAGAGGCATGCAGAACGATAAGAATCATGCCTCACCGCTTACAACACCTCAGCTAACTATGACCCATCATATCAAGCGTTTCATCAAGACCTTTCAGTCTCTGCAATCCTTCGCTAATCAAGAAGCGGATCTTCCTGCCTATCCTCACAATGTCGATTCTTCTCCATCTCCTGCCTTATTGTCTGTCTCAGCTCATCTGCAGATGCCCTAGTGTCTCAGAAGCTGCAGACATATTTTACTACCAAAAATAGGAAAGATTGGACTCAAAAGCTTCACCTCTTGCATGGATAGGGGCCCGCTGAGCAGTCCTTAGCGCTTTCCTATAGAGCTTCAGTACACGAGCCCGGATAATGAAAGCCTGCAAGTCCAAGAAGCGGACCATCGTTCTATTCTCTGTGAAGAGATGAGCATCATGTTATAGCAGTCCATCTAAAACCAGAAGGATATAATAAACCTGCAGACCTAAAAGGATATGTTTAATTTATTGCTGAGATTTTCTTTCTTCCAAAGGCTTTTGGGTTCCCAGACTAGCTCGACTGTAAATATATTAGACTTCCATGTTAACATACAATGGCCCAGCGAACTTTTAGAAAATATATAAATATAACATAATTTACATGAAAACTTGACATCCATAAACATGCCAGCTTGTTACTCTTGTGGATACAAGACATAAAGCCATAAAACTACAGTCTCTGCCTCTCTGATTTTAGTTCATTTATATCCTTAAAACATGCCTCCTCTTAGCTAAGAGAGTTTTTCAAGAAGAACTAGAAGTTCAAGAGGTGCTCTTTGGATCTTGCTAAGTATAAAAGCCTGCAATAAAATCTCTGTCTTGATTAGTCAATAATGCCCCCACTAGCCTAATCCGATATCCCCTTTTGATGCATCAAGTTATAACTTGATCTTAAAATATGTTGCTGCAGACATATGTGCACTTCCTGTACTAAAACTTGCCTTCTTCCTCATCTAAGCTCTTTCCAACTTTGAAGAGACCTGGGATGCTACTCCCCAGTTTCGCAAGCTTAACTAAGTATGTACTTGTCATATGCTAACTGCCCTCATGTTCAATAGCAAGACCCTCTATTGCCAAAAGTTGTCTTGGCTAGAGGAATTCGATACTGAGTCTGAGGATTCACATTTACTAAATATTAATCCAGAACATTGTCAAACTATGATGGACCATACCATGATCCATATATAGTTTGAAAAATGCTTGAGTGACAGTTCTATGACTTTGAATTGTAAAGCTGGTTAAGAAAATTAAATAACAGCTGTTAAATATAAAAGGATGTGAACATTAATTCTATCTCCCTCCTCACAATTTTTCTTTCTTTTCCCTCTTGTTTCTAGGATTGCTGACTTTTGAGTTGCACAAGACATGTATGTAAAGAAGCAAATTAGTTGGAATTCCAACAAGTTCAACGGTATGGTAAATTGTTTTGATGACAGCTGATGATTGAAACAGTCACCTCAAAATTGCCCCAGTAAATAAATACAGTATGTCATCGGCTGTTTTCTTAACTTTGTGAGAAAGCATAACTGCATAAGTTTCAGCCATAAAACCGATAATTTCCATGGCAATGAAAGATTAAACTCCTATATTTTTTAGCATTCTAAGCATAATCAATAATCAAACCAACAATATTATAAACTTCATCCCATTCCACCCAATCCACACAATGACATGGCAGCAGTTTCATTATACTCTCTAGATTTGTACCACACCTCACAAACTAGACAGACCACAGTAATGAGCTCTTCGAATTCATGATCTCTAAAAACTTTTTGCACAAGTCAGCCATCTATTACTCACCTTCCTTGATTCATTAATATTCATTGCCAGAATAACAATATCCATTAATCTGCTCAGATTATACTCTCCTAACTTAAATGACAAGAATGGTACGAAGCAGTCCAGTCCAACACCAAAGCAGTCAATGTTTGAAGTGCACCACACTTTCACTCCTTGTTGGATGACTCCAACACCTTTTAAAAAAATCACAACAATTTTAGGCGTCTTCCTTAAAAGACACGTACAGCTTGGTCAAACCACTTGTATCATCTACAGTTCCATAAAATTTTAGGTGGGTTTGGAAAATGAACATGCCGATAAGGGTTAAAACCTCCCGCTGGAGGCTGTTATAGGACCAATTACCTTGTAACAAGCTTCTATACATGAGGGTAATCATAAATGTTGAATGTCAATTTTGTGATCTTTGTGAATCACTAGTGGAGGATTAAGATCATGTGATTGTATCCTGTTTTTTGCTGCGAGTTGCTGGGGTCAGCTGCAATGCATTTGCGGGCAAGGTTTTTAACCTCAGTCTTTGCCAGCTGTAGCAGACTATATTTCTACAGCCTAGCTATAGACAGGAATTAGAGTTGCATTGCGCTCATAATGAAAGAATTTTCCAACAATCCTCTTCGTCCATTCAGCTAGTAAGTAAAGCCTTTTTTTATTCTTCCTCTCTGGTTAGCAGCAAACCTTTTACCTCCATTAAGGTGCTGGGGTGGTCTGACAATCATCTACAAATTCTAATAACCTTTTTGTTTCTAGGCTGCTTCCCCCCTTTAGAGTTCTTAAAATTAATTTTGATGCTGCAACAACAGAAACTAGATCAACAGCTGGGTTTGCAATTAGAGACCATACAGGCCTCTTAATTAGAGCAGAAGGCAAATCACTGCTCCCTTCACCGATTCCTTATGCCCAGCTGGTTGCTGCTTGGCTGGAAATGTTGCCGTTGCTAAACTACACACGCAGCATTTGTGGTTGGAAGGGGATTCTATAACTGTGGTCAAATGGATAACCAACCCTTTCTCATTTAGATGTCATTGTTTCCCTCTCTTACATGATACTCAAATTTGGAAATCAACTAGGCAGTGGATTATTACATCCCATAATTACCACGAAGGTAATCAAGCAGCTGATTTTATGGCGAATTCGGCTCTAACAGGGGATATTAGTTTTCAACCATAATCATAATAGCTGTTTTTATCCTTCCAAGCCTTACTCAATTACAAGACCATAATCGATAAGATCATAGTCGTGGTTGCTGCCGACTTGTCCAGAGAATGACATGAAGGAAATCATGGCTCTATGTGTGAATTGGATTACTCATATGAGGGGGTCGCCTGTTGCCGATCCCTCTAGCAAGAAGGACAAGACTGAGGAGGAAAAGGGCTAGAACTAGTTCTTTCAGATGTGCAAAGCATACCCTGTGATAGGGATTAAACGGTTAAATACTCTAAACGACAACTCTACAACTCAAACGATTGGACCTCCAAAATCTGAGACCTCACCCATACCCTGCGTCCCAAGAATCCAGAAACCGCTGCTTTAAAAAAATCCCTCCAAACATTGAATCTTCCGCACTTCCCCCACCAGAGGAATCGTCAAAAACCTATAAACAAGTGAATCCACGCTACCTCGCGGATCAAAACCCCATAACCGCCCAAGTCCCAACCCATAAATCATCACAACCGACACACAAGCAGGAAAAAGGGGACCAAGATTCAAGATTCTACAACCTGGCACCGCGCCTGGATGCTTGTCTCGCCGGTCGGGAAGGGCGCTCGTGCCGATCGCCGGTTGCCGCTCGGGAGGAGGGACGGTGGGGAAGTGGGAACAAACCCTGGCCGGCCTCGAGGGCGAGGGAAAACCGAAGGGAATTCCCGGATCCGCCACATTATATAATATTATATCTGGAATACGAATCCGGGAACCAAAGAGATCCGTATCCGAAACTTACGCGGCATTTTTCCTATCCGGATCGGTATATGGACCCAAAATCTTTATCCGAATCCGACCCGAATCAGATGTGGATGCGGACACAGTTGGATTACATTCGACCCGCTTACAGACCTTTATGTGGATATAAATCCAGGGGGTGGACACAGGGAGAAACTACAGTAGAGCGTCTTCCACTTTTAAAATCAAATGGAGAGGGAGTACAGCAAATAGTTGCAAATTCGAAGTAAGAGGATAAGCTTTTAGAAAAATATTTAATAAAATCAGCTTCGTCTAATTATACTAATATGTAACCGACGGTTATGATTTTGCGATGTCCATGATTTCCCTCACATTTAAAATGACCTAAACCAAGTAATATAGAGGGAGACTATGAGGCTAGATGAGTCCAAATCCTCGGTTGCGTCCAATGCTGGCCTCGGTTCTAGCCTCTCGGCGATTGGTCTGCATAATTAGACCATATCCTTACACTTGATTGCTGATAAAGCAAAAGATTTGAAGTTGGAGAAGAATCTTCTTTGCTCATTATCCAATAATAAAAAATATATCAAAGAAACATAGAGAGAGAACAATGGTTTTTTTTTCATTGGTTGCAAAGTCTTTTCTTATTACTTTCAAGATAAAAATAACAATTTCTAGTTTTTTGTTGCTATAAAAAGTGGTAATCTTCTGAAACTTTATTTTAGAAATCAAAAAGGTCAAATTCCAATCAATTATGGAAAATGGTTTTCTTATTTGGATTTTTTTGCCAAAACAAACAACCAGAAGAAAGGATTCTTTAGGACAACACTGCTTTTCTATGCCTTTATCTTGAAATCTAATAAGGAAGACCCACTCAGGACTCCATGTAGATGTACTTTGAATATATTAAGATCTTGATGGCTTCCCACGAATCAAAGAAAACCTCGATGCAGCAGAAAGCATGGTAAGCCTGCGGTTTTTGTCATTTTCAGTTTTTGGTTTCCATGATTCCTGTTTTCTCAGAAAGGGAGAGGAAGCGTTGCTCAGGACTCCATGTAGATGTACTTTTGAATCCAAAAATAATTTGATGATATAACTAGATGAAGTTGATATAAGAATTAAGATCAAACTTCTACTTATATTTTAAAATTTTTAAGATATTGATGTTATTTTTATAATCGATATCCTATTTTAATTGAAAGAGGAATTCATCTCGATTTGAGCTGGACCTTGCTGCCAGCGTAATTAAGGAGAGCGAAATTTTCATCCATCTTTGACTGGTAGTTAGTATTAGTACTCTAGTGCTTAATTATGCCATTCAACAGCTGTCCCTTGTCTTCCTCGATCCGGATGCCTTCGGTCTTATCCAAGTATGATAATATATTGATTTTAATTGGAGACTACGACTTTCTTTGGTCGCCGGAAGACAAATTGTTTCTTTGAACGCAAACTTTGAAAACTATCAGTCTTATCCAAGTATGTATACATGCATGCATGCATGCATGCATGTGTGTGTGTGTGTGTATATATATATATATATATATATATATATATATATATATATATATATATATATATATATATATATATATATATATATATATATATATATATATATATATATATATCATGAAGGAGAAACGATGGACACCACATAATACTAGTTATGAGTGTGGAATGTGCTGCGATGGTGCACTTCATCCTCGTTCATGGGATGTGCCATGGAGCATGGTGCTGGTACCAGCTCGCCACCTTGCTGCGGTCGGCCGGGCATCGAGTCACGGCGCTCGATCTCGCCGCCAGTGGGATAAACCCCAAGCGTCTCGATGAGCTCCGGCGATTTGCCGACTACACGGAGCCACTAATGGAGGTGATGGCGTCGATCCCATTGGACGAGAAGGTGGCGCTCGTTGGCCACAGCCTCGGCGGATTCAACCTCGCTCTTGCCATGGAAAAATTCCCTGAGAAGATTGCAGTCGCTGTATTTGCCTCTGCATGGATGCCGAGCATCTCCACTCCCATGTCTGTCTTCATGCAGGAGGTATGTATGCATGCATGCTCCTACATGGGAAAACTAGTCTATTTTTTTCTTTTCGATTGATTCATGATTCACGGAAAATTAAATTTGAAAAGAAAGGAAAAAAAAAAATTCAAATATTTCATGTGGAGAATTTATAGAAAGCTAGCTCGAGTTGGATCACCAGTCAATCTGAATATCCAAATCATTGATTTGTATAAATTAGTCTGGAAAAATGTTGAAAGAATTAGAATCTCTAACTTATCTTACGATTTGGTGAAACCAGTACTCAAGAAGAAATCCACCCGGACCTATGGATTCCAAAATTATTGTCAGCGAAGATCCTGAAAATCCATTTACTTCATTTCTTTTCGGCCCCAAGTACATGGCAACCACCATGTATCAGCTTAGCCCACCTAAGGTATGATGTGCAGCAAAATTTTCACCTTCTTTTTTTTCTCTCTCTCTCTTTTGTCGTAACCTCTTTTAAATCAAGTATCTGTAATTCTCAAACGATACTAATATTGTTTGTAGGATCTAACACTGGCTACTATGCTAGTGAGGCCTGGGAGGCAATTCCTTGATGAAATAACAAGAGAAGACATGATCACAGAGAAGAACTATGGATCGGTGAGCCGAGTGTTTATTGTGAGCAAGGAGGATGGATCATTGATGCCGGACTTCCAGTATTGGATGACGGAGAGAAGCCCAGGGGTGGAGGTGAAGGAGATTGAAGGCGCCGATCATATGGTCATGCTTTCAAAAGCCAAGGAGCTCTGCAATGTCCTCCTCGGGATTGCGAAGAAATATTGAATTTTATGTGCACTTGGCTTGATAATAAATAGAGATGGAGTTTCTCCGCTTGCCATTGGAGAAACTACAGAAATAAACGAATTCATTCTGGTCTGCATTGGATTCATAGCATGAGGTTGGGGTGCATACATGGCTAGGTTGGGTTCAGGTTGTATCTTTCGTGCGAAAGAATGATCGATCTTCAACCATTGGATTGCAGCTTGCATAGAAAATAATGTGATGATACATTGATTTTAGTAGGAGAATAGGCATCTTAACTAACCAAACATGATTATTTTTTGTTTTTTTGGGGGTGGGGGGTGGAGTAGGTAACCAAACACAAGTTTTAAAAATCATCTAATCATTCATCAACAACTCTCTTTTCTAATACTCTTGTGATAAAAAGGGGAAGTTTCTTATTTCCTCCACTTTCCTAAGTGCAATTATATATTGAGTTCAATAGGAGAGCAGGCGTTTGCAGTGAAAGCAAACCAACCGAAGACAAATATTTTGATAGATAACATGTATTTAGCCCAAATTACAGGAGATAATGTGATTGAGTTTAACATAGTAGACCATGATTTTGTTGGATGATGGCATCTAAATTGCCTAATATTGGTTATGGCAAATTAAGAGGAAGCACATGATGAATTTAATAAGGAGAAGTTCCTCAAATCATCTAAACGTAGAAGACTTTTGAGAAGGTTAAATGAAGAGTCTCTCTAGCACTACTAATTTCATAGCCACAATTGTCTCCTCATCCTTCACGTTTTGAGTTATATCACACTTCTATTAATCAACAAATATCAAATACCCCTCCAAGGACATAAAAAGTACAAGATCTTTGTACGACGGTATTTTGTACGCCGCTTACGGGCTGGATGTAAGTATAGCAAGCTGATCAAAATTAGCTCCTATTCAGCTTCGCTCGTAATCTAAGCTCAGTTTGACTCAAAATAATATATTAGCTGATCTTGAAGTTGAACTACTTCATGCTTAAAATTAGTTTGGGATCTTAACACCCTACGATCTCGATCCTTAATGAAGACACTCCCAACATATGGAGCATGAAAGATGAAGACCATGTTCTTCTTTCAAGATATTTGAGATTTAGTTTCAGCCGCCAAACATTTCCCTACAGCATGGGTTACTTTGAAGCAAGAGTTTATGGCACTATAAAGGTAATAACAATTACAATTCAAGCTCTTAGATGAAAATTTGAGAATTTATTTATGCAGAAAGGAAAATCTATTCATGATTCACTAATTGTTAATCAAATGCATGCATATGCTGAAATTGTTGAAGATTAAATAAAAAAGGTAGTTGAAAAAATTTCTTAGAAATTCAACTTAAAATATGACCTTGTTGCTGCTGCTATAGAGAATTTAAAGATTTGAGCAAATTGTCTACCTCTGAATTGTTTGGCTCTTCGCAATTGTATGAGGATGGACCGAATAAATCGTGTGAAAAGTTCAACTACTTTAAAAGGTTAAGAATTGATGTTACATTCATAGTCAATCATAAAATCCATGTTAAACTATGATAAATATTCAAAATTGATATTAAAATATCTTATAACATTTTTTATAACACCAAAAGGTCAGCAGTGGGGTCCATAAAAACCTGTCATTGGAACAAGGCTTCCTTGCTATGGTTATGTTTATTTTTCTTTGTTGTAGCAAATTAAACTTCAAGAAAAGGATGAATATGGCTACTTACTTTTCATATGGAAATTTCTATGAAGGATTGGAAATCTAACAAGATAAGAGAGCAAAAATATCAAGGAAAATTAAGGCAATTAATGGTTATAAGTCACTTCCATAATAAATAATAACTAATGACAATAAAATAATAGTGACAGGTTTCTAATAGCTCAATTGACAAGGTTTCCCGTATTGATATAAATGACCTAAATTCATTCCTATCCAAACCCAAATTTGCAGCTAGGCTTGCACCCATTCTGGTTCTGAAAATTACTCTAAGATCATATTATAATAAGCATCTCAGTTTAGAAAGCTAGCTCACATCCACATCAATCTACCCTAGCAGATGTACATTTAGCTCCAAAAACAGCATATGGACCTGGATTCTAAGCTTAGCCTAAAAAAGGCAGCAAATACTAATAGCATTTTTTACTAATGGCAGTTATCACCATCTCAGACACTGGAACAGTCCCAGACTTAGCCACAAGTCGAAGGTTATTTGGAATACAATAATAAATTGTATCCAGTTATCTAGAGACCATAAATACAGAACCCAAAACCTAATTTCCATGATGAACAAGGAAATAACATCAGAAGCAAGAGATTTGCAGCCTACCATGTAAAACCCACCAGCAAGCTAGCAAATAGCTTCACCCGTGCTAGGTGGAGGGGATGCCATGCTCACCCATACTTACATCACTCAACGTAATTAATGATTCTAATCACCGCAATCGCTACTCACATGTCAAACAAAACACAAGAAGAGAAGCATAGAAGAAAAGAACAGCTTATAAAACATCACTCAATACATAGTCCAAGTAACTAATTGACAACCACAGGGATGCCGAATTTTTGCCTTCAGTATAAATTCTGTAACTTGTTGCGGATTCATGACAGTATTCCTTAGCAGCGTTCAAAAAGGGATGCTGGAGATTACACGGAAGTAAAATGTCATCAGGGAATGCGATGTCATGTTTTCAAGCCCAGACACCCCTAGATGAGTTAATATACAGAACTTAAGATGTAGAAAGGATACTCCAGATAATGTCCAAGTTCTACGAAAAGGCAAAATTTCTTCCAAATGCAATATCTGTGGGTAAGAATTGTTTCCATATGTGAGAGAATGTATCGCCCACCCTGTTATGATGTTCATGCAGAACACCATCAGGCAAGCACATGATCTTATACTACATATACTTCATGAAGGATAATCTAAATTGAAATCAATTGCTGGGGCATAAACTTGATACTACACGCAAAAGATTGGAGTAGAAACTTGCTTCATGTATAAGTTGTCAAAGAAAAACTAAACCATTTCATGATCTCCCAAGTTGGCTTGCTTAACATTATTACATGTTTTTCCTCTTTTCATTGGCCTGCATATGAAAAATGAATTTGTAGGTAAGCTCCAAAATATCAGAATATGAATTAAAAAAAGCAGTTAACTTTGCAGCATAAACAAAATATTAGATGATGTCAAATGTACAAAATTTCTTGCCATATTCTAAATTGTTCATGCGATAATATATTTCAAAGTTCAAAGTCAATTTTCAAATGGTAACTTTGTAGCTTTATTATTCTGAAATCATTGCAAATAATCTACTAATCTTATTTTCCATTCAATAGAAGGTTTAGATCATCCCTTCAGAAGCAAACATACCTACTTGTTTCCTGCATCAAATGTAGAAATTGGCATTTCATTTGGATTTCTTAATCAACTGTATACTACTGGAGCAGGACTAATACTGATAAAAAAAATAATGAACTAGACTTTATCCAATTTATCCCTGGATTTTAATCCGATCGGCATTAGTTCTGTGTCACATATGATTGTTCATTAATGTGTTACTTTTCTTCAGTTGCAAAATTGGCTTTCATAATATTTCTATTTTAATGGTAGTTATTCAAATTAGTCAGCAAAGCAATGAAAAAGGAAACATAGAATTACAAAGTAGTTTTGAAATGGAAGTCAACCAAATTTGGGATGGAAAAAGATTGCACTCAAATTTTATTTGATATAAGAAAATCATTCCTTGTCCAGGTCCAAAATGATCCAAGGATCAGCATAGGTTACACAACCTGAATTCATATTCAGTTTACAGTTTGGGACCTGATGTACACTCATTTCATTAAGGGTCACTTCTGCTTAGATCTGATTAGGATAAGGTTGGGAAGAATCTGAATTTTACAGCACCGGACCAACTTCTAGATGTTTTGGGATGGGGTGCTTCCATGTTGGAAGCAGACTTCCAAAGCAAAAGAGACCTGATTGGAGATAGGAGACCAGATTCAAGGACTGTAATTAGCCCATAAGCTGCAATTTAGGTCAGATGTGGGTTCATGCAGCTCTCTCACACCAATAACTGTGCGATGAAATGTGATGAGATATTAATTTTGCAATTCATTCTATACAAGGGTAGAAGTGCATTTATAAAACTACTATATTTTAAACTGAGAAATAAGGACGCCGCCCATAAAACTAAATCAATTGGTTTGGGCAAACAGGCAGAATATTCCCAGTAAATCTTGAGTGAAAATCGATCAGTTCAATGGTGGACTGCAAAATGATTAGGATGGAGCAAGTTTTTCTAATCAGAGATTTTAGATGTTCTGTGCTTGTGACAGCTGGGTATCATTTCCATAAAGTCTCGGTTCCCAAGGCTGAACTTTGAGGTGCTTGGGAAGGCATCATGGTGGTCCGTCAATTCTTAAATGTTTCAAATATTTGGATTGAAGGTGATTCATCCACAGTGATCTCCTGATTACAGGCGTCATAGAGTGCAACTACTTCATATCATACAAGTCCTATAGACATCTTGATGCAGCGCGAAGGTGAAGGGAGTTTCGATTGTTGGAGTTAAATTTCGAAGATCAGCACACAAATTGAAGTAAGTTGGATTAAAAAACCCTTCATACGGTGAAGAAAGTTCTCTCTGAGAAATTTTACTAATATATCAAAAGGCTGCCCCATACAATATAATAGACGCATATAAATAGAATATAGCCCTTAACCCTAATTCAAGCATTAAACTTGGTACGAAATCATAATCAAAATAGAACTCAATAATAAGAAAACATGCTCAAATTATTCTATTACAAATATAGAAATTTGGCTAAAATTCGATACTATCTCTCATGAACAATTTATAAGAAAAACTGACAATTACCTCTAAATCCTGTTGCTTTTCCGGGATTGCAGGTCTAAGCCTATAAGGTAAGCTATCTGTAAAGAGCAGGAGTCGCTTAGCAAGCACAATCTCTTTTTTTCTTTCAACTGCTTCCCTCAAATAAAGAAAGTATGGGCCTACTCGCACACTCGCTCACAGGATGGAAATAAAATCAAATTTTTGCTTGTCAAAATTTTCGAACGTGTTGGCTTCTATGAAGTTTGGCATAATCCAACTACTCATAATACCAATTGGCTGCACCCTATGCTGCATCATCCTCCCCGGACTGGAGAGAATTTGCCCTCAAATTCATTTTTTTCATTAGATGTATCATCATGGTATGGCATGAGATGCTTGACATTAAAGACATCATGGATGCAAATATGACTCAATAGCTTCAAACAGTATGTATTATCATTAATATTCTCTACGAGCTCATAAGGTCCAACCTTACGAGGAGTGAGTTTTCCCTATTTTGCAGCTGTCAAGTGGTCCCTAGTAATGCTAGCCCACACATAGTCACAAACCTTGAATATCACCCTATGCCTATGCTCATCACATACTCCTTGAATGCCTATTTTGATTCTTCGATCTTCTTATGCACCAAGCATGTATATCTTGACGCTTCTGTACCAAGTCTTCAACTTGCATGCTAGTTCAACCTGGTTGTCGAATTGGCACCAAGTCCAAAGCACATCTTAGGTTCCAACCATACACAACCTGGAAAAGACTCAACCTACCAATCTATTGATGGATCTATTGAATGCAAACTCTACTTGGGTAAGACACTGATCCCACTGCCTCGGATTCTTACGAACCAAGCTTTGCAGTATATTGTCCAAGCTCATGTTCACCACCTCAGTCTGCCCATATGTATGTGGGTGGTAAGCATTTCTAAATAAACAAATTGTTCCGATCTCCCACATAAACTCGTCCAAAAATATGACCCAATTGGAACACCATGTAGTCGGACCACCTCTCGAAAGAACAGCCCTACAATGAAAGATGCATCCATTGTCTTCCTGCATGCGATGAAATGGGCAATTTTCAAAAATGATCCATCACAAAGACCGAGTCGAAGCCATGCTGAGGCCTTGGGAATCCCAACACAAAGTTCATGCTAATATGGGCCCATAGTGCATCAGGTACCAGCAATAGATTGTATACTTCCGCATTGGTTGCTATCCCTTTTGACACCATGCACAGATGGCATCACTTGACATATGTCACTACATCCCTCATATTGAGCCAATAATATTGCATGGACACAAGCTGATATGTCCTCTCGTGCAGAAGTGACCCTTGAGATATAGCTCTTGTAGGATTTTATGCCTTAACAAACAATCTGGAATACATAGGCGAGTCCTTTTAAACAAAAAGGCATCTTATAATTGAAATACACCATATTGTTGAGCTCGTACCTCATTAAGAATGCTAACAAAATATGGATCAGTAGCCAATATATCTCTAAGAATATCGAACAAACTATAGTAGCATGCATGATAGTAAACAAAGAAGTACGACGGCTCAAAGCATCAGCTACCCAGTTTTCTTCCTTATTGCCCCATTGAGTTACCTAGTTAAAAGCTTCATATATTAAAACTTAACTTCATTTAAAATGTTTTTGTATTTTAATGGCATTTCTTTTTACACAATAAAATTGCTTACTGTTGAAGAAAAAGCACATATATATATATAGACACACACACACACACACGCACGCACATACACACATATTTGTACCATTGCATTAGCGCACACATCTAAATGCAAACACTAACATGCACATACAGCAACTTGCAAATAATATATGCATGTCTATATGGATGATAATAAGAAAATTCAGGTTTGGAGATTACAACATTAGCAAAATGTAATTATATGCGCTTTCTCTTGACTTTTCCTTTTTTTTGGATGCATCAGTATATCAAGTTCCAGCTAGGTGAAATAAGCAGTTGCTAGTGCACTTTGTAATTTAATTTTTATATTTTACTATTTATGATTAATCTTGTTCCTATACCATAAGAAAGGAGGCTACCATCAATATATAGTAAGAGGAGCAATAGAATGATGAAATAACACCAAACAACAAAAGTTGAGGAATAGCAATTAGTCTGAAAAAATGTTCTATACCTTTTGAAGTTTCTTCATGATAGAAGCCTCATAATCTTGAAAACCAGCACCAACAATGTTGCCCAGTTTTGGGTTGATTGGTTCAGCAGATCTTGCAGGAGAGCTATTAGAAGCAGCTTGAAGAGGAAGAACTAACAAAGGATTTGAGAGACTGCCACTCATACTGTGTGTAGCCGCTTCCTGAGATAAAATCAGAATAAATGAGCATATACAGTGTATATTGAGAATATTAGCATGCAGATATACCCCAGTAACTTAGATATAGAAAGCATTTTTTTTGAATGGCAAATCAAAGTTTGATTAAGAATTAGCTCCCAAAAGACTTGCTTCTGTGGTTTTGGCTCAGGGTATTTTAATATCATTATATGAAAAGGTGGGAGATTGTCCCAAAAACTTTTTTTGTCATTGCCAAATATATGGAATCAACAAATTGGACAGGAAAATTCAACCTCCCACACACATGAAGCACAAAACAAAACCCAAACAGCAAAAGAATATGAGGAAATGGTATAAAAAACAGTGGGAATTAAGCATCTAACAAAAGCTCTGGCAGAAAGCTACGAAAACATAAAGGCCGAGTCATGACCAGGGGGCACCCCAATCTAAAGCAAAAGACCAACAAAGAATGCCGCAACTTAAACTTGGATGCCTGCTATAATACTGCCTACCATTCAGGGAGCTTGAAAGGGAAAGAGGGGTGCCAAAATTAAGTGAAAAAGAAAGAACAAAACCAGGAGGGCAAAAGGAGATAATGAGGGTTAGGGAGAGAGGATAAATAGAGAAAGTAGGGAGAAAGCTATGTTTCTGATATTTCTTTCCATTACTCTATGGTTCAACATATGTGCCTTAGGGACAATCATAGTTTCCCAATATGAAGCCTTCCATTCTCTCTATGTCGAGGTATGGGAAATTACGGAAGAGTAATCCCTCTTAGAAGAACCTAAACTATGCGAACCGTTTAGATATGCCAAACAGCTTCATAGGTTCCATGGAAGACCCCTCTAATGCTTGCAGCGTCCCTGGCCACTAATGGTACCAGTCTCACAGAAAACTGACATCAAGTTACAAACCATTACTAATACTTTGATGGACCATACTGTGATATATAAAGACACAGAATTAGAAAGTAGAAGATATATAAGCTTAAGGTTTCAGTATTTTTAAAAGTTTGTTGAATATTCTAATCCGTATATAAAACAGAGAAACCTCTATTTACATATATGGATCCAGATGCATGTCTAAATTACAGACTTCACATGCTATAATTTGAAGACCGCTTCTATCACAAAATTCTGCTTCATGAACAAAGAAAAAGATATCGGAATCTACATATTTGCCATGACCAAACGTACCATATGATCCTGATCTTTATCTGAATTGTTAACCAGTTACGTTTAAATTACAAAACAACTTTTGCAAGAAGTGCATTCATCATTATATTCTCATTCATCAGTGAACAAGGAGATACCTATATTTATACAAATGGCCATTACTAAAGCTACCATATCATCCTAAACTCGATCTAAACTGAACACTAGTTATGTGCTAGTTACATAAGACAACTTACCTGAGAAGAGCAGACTCTTCCAATGTATGCATACCACCCACTATATAAGAAAACTATAACCAGCCATTCATAAAACGGAATATGACAGACTATATGAAAGAGCTAAATCAACAAATCCCAAAAAAAGGAGAGCAAAGTTGGCTTTCTTCAAGGCACCATCAAGTTGACCAGGAAAACACTTTACAAAACAATTGGTCAAAACGCTTATTTTCCATTAACATGGGTGACATCTTCGTTGACAACAAATATATTCCAGAAGGATTCTCAACAGTGAGAAACCTTCCCCGCAAGATTTATTAAACAAAGGCATGGATCTTTATAGAGCTTTTCAAATTCATTCTTCTACTTTCAATTACAAATAAAAGAAACCAAAAGGAGGAATGTTAATTGCTATGCATTCCATGAAAAAGTGACCCCTTGCTAATATGACAGAAGTGTCCAACAAGATCTCTTACTAGTGTTTCTAATATTAACTCGAGTAATTTAGAAAAAAGATGTCCTGAATAAGTTTTTTATATTCTTCTACAATATTATTTAGGGCAACAGTTTAATACTACATATAAACATCGAACATGAAGGTGCAGAAAGAAATTGTTAGGCAAAATATCAAAGAAGACATAATCTCATAATACTTCTCTTGAAGATGTTCACCCAACCTACTGAACTTGCATTACAGATAATCCAAACTAATAATGCCCTCATTTTCTTCATCTGTGTATTAATACAAAAATTATGATATCCCTTCTATTAATTAACATCATATTACTAATAATATTTGACATTTAATGACTTTTTTTGCTGAAAAAATTTAATGACTTTTCAATGAAACAGGTTGGTATCATGCATGATCTCCAGTATCTACTAGCTCATCACTTTCTCGGATTTTGTCAAGCACTTAGAATTTTAACCTCCTTGATGTGTAAACATACATAAATACATACACAAAAATATATATGCATGCCAACATAAATATACACATTTCTTCATGTTTATACAAGTATATATACATGTAACCGCATATATTTCTTCAGAGATGTTTATGTGTGCGCATGTGTGTGCAAGCCAAATATAACGGGTAGAGACTGTTCAAATAGGTGGTTGATAAGACTAGGATGGGAAGATAAGGAATTAGAATATTGCAGGAGCTATAAGAGTTGCATCAACTGCGGACAAAGTAAAGAAAAACAAACTGAGATGGATATAAATGATTCTTATTTTCACATACAGATATTTTATTTCCATATTTAAAACACACATGTGTAACATAGGCTTTTCTTCTAATTTTGCATGCAATGTGGTTTGTGAATGCTAGGCCTTCTAACCCTTCCCTTAAAATTAAATGCTTGCAGAAGAGGAATTGAACCCTGGTCTCAATCACTTTCCCCACCTTCCTCCAACTTAAAGAGCCAAAGGGATGTGCAATTGCGCAATTGCTTTCTCTCTTAACGTCTTGTTCAGCCTCTCCCAAGAGCCAAACAAGAAAATGAACTATAATAATGTCAGATATTATAAAGTGAGCTAGGAAGACATGACTTGAGAAATAAGAACTTGTGCGACAAGATGTCATGAAAAAATACAAAACAGAAATTAGAAGAGTTTGTAATAGGACATTGCCAGAAGAGCTAGAAAGGAGCTGAAACAGATTAAAAAAATTCTTAGGAACAAAAGATAGAAGTTTATTGTATAGATTTGATAGCATTTTATAGAATCATTTAGAAAATGGATTGTATATTGTAAGAAAACATTAAAAAATCGCAGAAGCATGATAGCAATTAGCAAGCGACAGTAAAGAAAATTGCAGTGATTTGTTTTCTCCTTTTTTTATGGGAGGGGAAAATTGTATTGATTTGAATACATATTTTTGTCAAGAACCTCTAAAACCTTCATCTAAATATCAGAATTTGTTTGTTATCACAATGCAGGTATAAGATGTTTAAGCGACAATGTTTTATTCAATTAAAATAGTAATATAATGCAATATACAACAACTGATAAGTAATAGAGGAAAATTCAGTCTATGTTCTTCTTTACTTCCAACTATAAAGCCATTCTTCTAATTGCTCATGACCAGTGGTTTTTCCACCAGAACAATCAATTATTACAAAGACCATTAGACTATTAGGTTCAATTAGGCTAGTGATTCTGCATATCTAAAGATGTCCTCCCTAAATTCTCAAATACAACTTCACTAGTTCAACATATAAATTTCAAATAATCTCAGAGCAGAAGATTCATACAGAATTAGAAAGAAGAAAAGAAAAAAAAAATCACACAAATCGATGCGAGATGCCAGATTTCAAAGACTTTCCCTCTTCATCACGAGTTTCGCGAATTATGGGAACTGGAGAAAATGAAAAAACTTTCGAAAAGTGGTTCGGAATACACATGATGAGGAGTCATGTGCGAAATTCATATAGGTTAGACAATCATCCAGACGGTCTCGCTTGAACAATTGAGGGCATTATCTCCATACAAAAAGACGCCCTAGATCTTGGGATTCTTTTTCTCTAGCAAATTCTCCACTTTTTCTTCCAGAAACAATAGAAGCAAGGGTTGCGGTACCAAATCGAAGTCGTTGACCTATCGATGTTTTGCTTGGAAGAGGCACTGGAGGAAGTCTTCTATTCCCGTAACGAAGTGAAACTAAGAAGACCCGGGCTATAAGCTATATAAAGCTTTTACTCTGCCAAGGATCTCTCCATAAGTCTGTATTGTTCCCGTAGGCGAAGTTCCTTATGGCACTCGAGAGTAAAAAAAGGTCGACCAAAACGCGATGCAACTGAGGATTTTTGGAATCCACCAATTTCATTTTTTTTTTTCTTCGGCAACTGTGGGATCCTTTCGAAGACTCTTTCTCAACTTTCTTTCATTTGGTACTCGGAGAAAAGTGGAAACATGATTCCTTAATTTGATATGGAAACATGATTCCTTAATTTGATATAGAATCAGACAAAAAAAGGCTCCTTTAGCGAGTTTATAAATAGGTGTTTTTCCAATCCCGAATTACTTCTGCCTATTGGAGTTATTGCGGGGAAGCTCTTCCTTTCCTTCCCCAGCTTTTAGTGAAGCTCCCATTGAGTCAGATGTTCCATTTTCATCTCAGACCCGTGGAAAAAGAGAAAAGGGATCTGCTGTTTCGACGCCGCTGTGGATGCGGGATTGGAAAGGCTTTTTGTGGTGGCCTCTAATGCAAAAAAGAAGGAATGCAGATGGGGCCTCAGATTTTGAAGCCCTTGACGGTACGTTCGGGTGGTGCAATTCCTAACCCATATCCAACACGCTCAACGGCCTTTTATTCGCTATCCGCACCATGCACTCTCTCTCACTTTCTCTCCCGCTCGGTGAGCGTCATACACCACGCAATGTCGATGCTTAGTGAATGGATTACATCAGCAATATGAATAAAGTTGCTGTTGATCAAGCATGTTTTTCTTATAGCAAGTATTTCAGTTTTCAATGCTTTTCATGAATCCATTGCAAGGGCAAAGAATGTAGCGCAATTGTCACATACCCACAGTCGTACATACTAAATGGTAGAAAGGAACAGAAACTTACCGCAGCATCTTTGGAAGACATGACGACAATGGCAGAACCTCTCTTTTTTGATCCTTTTGTCCTTATCACAAACATCTTCAACCGCTCCAAACCTCTCAAACAGCTCTCGCAGCTTGACAGCACTATAATCCCCCAAATCCCTCTCCCAGGAGACCTTCAATAACCTCTCCTTATCCAACATTGCCGTCCTACCATTCTCCTCTCCCTTCTCTTTCCCCGGTGTCTGCTGAAATTATACACAACCAAAGTAATTCATTTAGAAAATAATTCTAACCATAAATCTCCTGTACATTTCTGCATCCAAAAGCATAAAAACTAAAAGACCCAATTCTTCCAATCCATTGAACTAAATATGTTTCAAGCCTACAGTCATATATTATAGAAGTTATTCTAAACCAAAATATCAAAACTCAAATGACCTTAAAAATTAAGATCTAGGAAATTCACATGTTCTACATTAAAAATGTTATTTTCAGGAGGAAGAAAGAAACAAAGAACAAGAAGCAGAAAAAAGATAAAAGTTTTTCAGGAGGCTAAATTAGTCACCAAATAGTGAGCAATCATGCATTCCTACATTAAATTTAATTTGATGAGAAAAGAAAAGGAAGCTAGGGAAAAAAGGCTATATCCTTCAGGAGGCTACATGTTGTACATTAAAAAGTTGCTTTGACGGGAAAAACGGAAAAAAGTTATAAAAAAAAAATTCAGGATGGCATTCATTAGCCCAATCCATTCCTAACAATCAACTCACCTTAAAACTGTTGGAATTCACGAGTACTCTACATTACAAAAGTTATTTTGAGGGCAGAAAACAAGAAGAAGAGGCAGGAAAAGGCTAAATTTCTCCAGGAGGAGGGACAATTTATCGGCCATCAAAAAAGCAGTCAAAAATTCGCTCCTGAAGTAAAACCCTAGAAACCCTGATCTGAGCGGCCCTCGAATCTTTACCGAAGTGGAAGGGGGACCGGTCTTCTCGGAGGCCTTCCGGGCTTGGAACGCTTCCTTTTCCCTCTTCAGCTGGGACGCGACCTCCTTCTCCCGGCGCTTGGCCTGCTCGGCCGGGTCGAAGACATCCTCCTTCCCCTCCTCCGCCGCCGCCGCGGCGCGCTCCCTCTCGTCGAGGTCGGCGGCGAGCTTGCGGCGCTTTGCGCTGAGGGCGGAGTCGCGGAGGGCGCGGTCGCGGCGAGCGCGGAGTCGGGCGTCGAATTCGCGGCGCCTGGACTCGTCCTTGAGGAGCTCGAAGGAGGATTTAAGGCGCTGGAAGTCGGCTGTAGCGTTGGGGTCGTCGGGGCGCTTGTCCGGGTGACGGAGGCGGGATTGCTCGCGGTAAGCCTTCTCGATCTGCTTGAGCGATAGGGAGGCGCCCTCCTCGCCGGAGGACAGGCCGAGGACGGCGTAGTGGTCGACTTTGTCCTCCTCCCCCGTTCCCGAGGCTGTGCCGCCGGCCATGGAGAGGACTGGATGCGATGCAGGAGGAGGAGGAGGAGGAGGAGGAGGAGGACGAGAACAGCAGGGGAGTCGTCGCCGCTGTCACCGGAGAGGAGGGGCGGCGGGAGGAGACAGGCGAGGGCGGTGGGCTTGTTTCTTGAAATAAAAAAGATACCTGTCGCGCGTTCGAAGGATCCTTAATCCGACCCGTTAACTGGATACGGACCTAATGTTAGATTTCTAAAATATTATATAAAACAATAAATTAAAAAAATAGAACAATAAATAAATACTCCCCAAAAAATAGGGAACAATAAATTAAAAATATATTAGTAATATTAAATTAGAGTTTTCTTTCGCATTTCATGTGCAATATCTCTTCAATATTGGGTTCTTTATGCCTATCTGGGGATCGAGCCAATCGAATCTATTTTTATTTGCAGGACGGCGATTTTATTACCCTTCCATTTTCCACATCAAACTTGGTTATGGTTATGAGAAATAGCTTTCCTACTTCCATGCAGAGTAAAGCAGGGATCCACTTTTACCCATCCATGTTCACTTACCCAACAATATGGGGACCAAGAACATGTAACCTGGTAAAAGAAAATCAATGTTCACTTAACCAACAATATGGGGCTTTTACCCATCCATGTTCACTTAACTAACAACATGGAACCTTGTAACAAAATCCGACCTGCCGGAGGAAAGGAGAAGGAGCTGTTCTCCATTTGGGTGGCAACTTTGATGGAGGCGTCCATGAGATCCACATGGGGGTCGTAGGGCCAAGGCTGGGATGGTGTTGGTAGTGGATCTTGAGGCATCCATGAGATTGACAAAAATGATTGTGCATGGAGATTCTTACCTCTATAATAACTATATCAACTCGGTCCACAATCCTATCTAAGATACTTGCTCCCCCTCTGGATGGGATGGAGGAGAAGAATGGGCTTGCAACAAATGAGAGGAAGGATCGGAAAGGATAGATGGTAGCAGGCTCTACTGCATAAACAACTTTTACTATTGGGATGCCACCTTATTGCACCATATGGGCCGCTACAATTATGCATTGCAGTTACCTCCCTTCTACCACTTTTACATTTAAGATAGTGCTACCACTCCTCTCATATTCTAAATAGTGATAATTATCGGCTAGCTGCCCTCTGGAGTTTCACTTCATTTAAGGCATTGTCCTAAACTGATACCTCTCATCTCTCTTGGTCTGCATCCTAGATACTTGGCCTTCATCCCGATGTTTCATCTTGCACCTTTGCCATTTCGGCCTGCACCTCTGATGCTTTGGCCTGTATTCTTGGTATTTGGGCATGCAACTTGGTATTTGCTCTGAGGTCTGTATCAATCTATTAGTTCTCAACCTGCTAGCTAAGTAATTTGTATGCTAGTCGAGCACAACTTTATCTGCTTGTTAAGTACAACTGCAACTTACCAGTCGAGTACTTAAGCTTGCTAATTAAGTTCTTAGTATGCACCTTGGTACTTAATCGAAGGTTGACATCATTTTAGAACCACTTACTGCAATTGCATAATATGCTCCTTTGGAAGACCTACTACTACTAGGTCTACACTGGATGACATTTTAAAATTTGTTGATCTATAAATCGCAGTAATCAATCTAGATGCGGTGTAAACAATGATTTCCCCCATATCCTATCAGTCGATGGTTAGATTTTAGATTTGGCAATCATCCAACTTCGCTGATTTGAAGGAAAGCTTATTAATAATTTGCAAACCTATCAATCACTTACTTCACTTACCGAGGAGGTTGATAAGATTACTTCTAGAAAAGGTGAACTCGAGTAGTAAATAGAGACCATGGATGGAGGATCTGATAGAGGTAAAATCCACCACCATGCTTGCCCTTCAGCACAAGGATTCTACATGCATGGTTGATTTGGAAGGAGATGTGCCCAACAGGGCTGATGCCTCCTAGCCCTTGGCATCAGAGGAGCATATGCCATAGGCTAGTTAACAGGACATCCCCTAGCCATTGCATTAGGACTGTGACCCATCTCCAGTATGGGAATATGTCCCAAGACAACTTCCAAGCCGATATTATTCTCCCTTGCACCTAGCGGGAGATCTGGGTGGCTGAAATTCATCCTAGGTTCTAAAGTTAGCCAGATATTAACTTCAAGCATTTCGAATCATTAGCTCAGCCTAACTTATTGGATCCATATTTATCAGTGAAAAATCATCTCCATCACTTTAATCCTTAGATGCTGAGGATTCACTGACACAATATTTAGCCTTTCCCTTCTCATACGTTATAGATTTTTGAAGCTCAGGCTTTCCAGGTCTTGATACTTCCATATTGTAGATGAGAGTCAGCTATCTAGTTCATCTTGTAAGGGATACCATCAGCCATGTTCACCATAGAGTTGAGTGGTGGATATTGCAATGTTAGGTATCAATATATTGGAGTCTTGGAGAGTATAGTGACAAGTCTCTTGACTTGTTTTGTGATAAAAGTCAAGGAAGACTCCTGCTACTCTATCAACGGCATTAACAACATATGTTTTGTAATTGCCTCCAGTAGATGTTGTTGGTTTTCTTTCATATGGAGTCTAAACCATAAGAGAATGTCATGCTAAGGACTGGCCATGGACCCAACTAATTCTACCTGAGGAATTTGACCTTCATAATCAAGATCCCTTAGAAGACCAGAACCAGTCTACTCACCAAGAACTTAATACTCCTAGGTGAACATATGGAGTCTGTCTGGATGACTCTATCTAGAGTACTTGGGATTCATCAACGACATTGTGGATTAGACTTCCCAACAAGCCTAGCTGAGCATCACTCTTCTTCCGTAGTGGTATCATAGTAGTTACCCATGACCCATTGACCCATTGAGCATGCCAGAGAGCTAATTGCTCCTTTCTTTCCCCTTTAACATGAGATGGAGAAGGAGCATGGGACTAGAACAATACACGGGCATGCCATCAGTGTATGAACAGGAAAAGGATGGATGTTAATAGGTTGTACTGCTTTGATCTTCAAAAAACTTTCACCACTAGATTGCTACCTTCTCGAGAAAGAGCACAAAAACTATGGCACCATGCTAACGACTACCACCCAAAGGATAACTAAAGATAAGGAAATTAACTAGAAGATAAAATAAACAACTAGTTATTTGATTGATGAAGGCCCTTTATAACTAAAGGTCCACACGAGTTGGCAGTAACACTATTTAGGTCCTTGAAGACGTATGGATTGAATAGCAGGACTGTCCGAGCACAGGACGAAAACTGTAGGAATATGAAATTTAATATGTTGGGGGAAAGTAATTTCAGTCCTTTCAATTGTACCAAGCAACCATGCAGCTCATAGACCTCAATAACGAAACAGCAGATAGAAACGGTTGACATGCGGTGAACTAGAGATGCAGAAATGAATGAAAACATACTTCACCTGAGGATTTTCATAACTAAAGCAGAGTAGGACGCTAGCATGCATACTTTTAATTACCAAATATGTGACTAGCAATTCAAGTTCTGACTGTGCTGATGCTAATGATGACCTTTTGAAAAACAGGTAGATCAACTAAATAGTCAATACCCAATTTCTCTCCAAATTCAAAGATTCCTCAACCATACATGGAAAATTGCTGGATATGGATATAATGCCAAAACAAGAAAGACGGAACAAGTATGACAAATCAAGATGGTCTGCATTTTAACTGTGAATAATGAACATGAATCTCATGAAGCACACAACGTATGCATCTCGTGCTGCGAATATATGAAACATCTATCTCAATAACACACTTGGCCACCTCACATGTCCTTTTCCTCCCGTTCATGCTATTTATTTCTTGGGCAGGTTTGAATAAAAAACCCAAGACTACAGAACATAAACTGTATGCCACAAGGCACAAAACTGAAACACCTTGAACGAATAACAACACTGTTATACAAGATCATATCCCCTCATTTTACCTTCATGTCCGGACACCATTTGATCTAATGCTTCGCATTGATCAGATTTCTAATGACAAACGGCAGAATTCCACCATGATTGTAATATGCCAGTTCAACCTGTATCAATAAGAAGCTTTGTGAATAGATGCACAACCTCCAAACATGGCAGCAACTAGCAAAAATTGTTAATAACATTATATTTCACTAGCAATTCTCTTCATACCTCAGTATCAAAGCGGACAATACATGTAAATGACTTGCCATTGTCTGTCACAACTGTGACATCTTGACCAGGTTTGATGTCACTCACACTGCTTGGCAGGTTAATGGTGTAACGTTCATGGCCTGTTAAGCCAAGGGTCTCTGCATCTTCACCAGGCTTAAAACATAGTGGAATTATTCCCATGCCCACAAGGTTGCTACGGTGGATTCTCTCGAAGCTCTTGGCGATCACTGCTTTCACACCCTGCAACCAACCATTTAAAAACATGCCAATGATATAGATGGTTGGTAAAGACAGATACCCAGGGAAGACTGTTTTTCGTGCTGACAAAGAAAGGAATTTACAAAATATTTACCAGCAGCATTGGCCCCTTTGCAGCCCAATCACGAGAACTTCCACTTCCATATTCCGCACCAGCCAAAATGACTGTGTCATGCCCCTCACTTTTGTACCTCTGTTCACAATGCATAATTACTCAAGTAATGCATTTTGGAAAATATTAGAACTAGAGCAACAATGATATACAAAAATTTAACAATAATATATGAAATCCTAAAAATTAACATCTGAAAGGTTTTGTATAAGTTACCACAGCAGCATCAAATACAGACAGTTTCTCCCCTGTAGGAATGTGAATTGTTTTAGGCCCTACTTCTCCCTTCAAAAACTTGTTCACAATACGAATATTGGCAAATGTTCCCCTTGCCATCACCTCATCATTACCACGGCGGCTACCATACGAGTTGAAGTCTTTCCTTTCAACACCTCGATCCATCAAAAACTTGGCAGCAGGGCTATCTTTGTGAATGCTCCCAGCTGGTGAAATGTGGTCCGTTGTGATACTATCTCCAAAGTTTAGCAAGCAATATGCATCCTTCACAGGATGCGGACCAGGAGGAGACATGGTCATGTCCTTGAAATAAGGAGGCTCGTGAATGTATGTTGACGAAGGGTCCCATGTGTAGAGTGTGCTGGATGGCACTGATAGCTGATTCCACATGGGATTTCCTTTGGTAATTGCTTCATATGTACCCTTAAACATGTCTGGAAGCACACTGGATTGCACAACCTGAAGAAATTCAAATCTCAAAATTTGAAGCCTGTGTTAGTTTCTGATGAGTCATCTTGGTACAAAGAGAAAGCAATGGCTGAATAGCTTACATTTGCTATCTCTTCATTGGATGGCCAAATATCCTGGAAGTAAACCTTCTTTCCATCTTTCGAGGTACCTATAGGTTCTGTTTCAAAATCAATATCAACCTGAAAAGTAACTCATAGTTAGTTAAGGCATATATATCTGAATTTTAGGATCCTGAAAACCTAACACTCCCTTACTACCAGCTTCAATTAGAATCATAATAGAAGGGAGTACTTTCTAAGAAAAGTAAACAGCATCAGGCAAAGTAGAAGTTTAGACAATTTAGTAACACAGGTAGGAATTAGGATTCATGATTCCTGTATGTATCAAATACCACTGGCCAAAGAACAACTGTTATACTGCCTATTGAACTCATGATATAGAGAAATGGTTATGAAAATCAATACCACAATTATAAGCTAGCAACTAAAAATAATTGTTTTGAGGAGATATATTTTTCTAACACATCAACAAACATAAGTTTTCAGAAGCATCAAAAACCCAGATGTCAAATCATACGTTCAAGAAACAAGCAAGCATATACATTGATTAACAGCTACACTAATGTATGTTCATGCTATAGATGATATAATTACAGGCTAAGATTTGCTTGTGCATTCAGGTAGAAGTAGGACTGACTTGTGACATAATCACTATAAAGAAAAATTGGTCCTTTATAACAGACAAAATCTTACACAGCGACAGAAACAGGTGCCAGAACATCAAAAAACCATAAATTCTGTGCAGCATATTTCATATGCTCAATATAGTATCACATGACTGTCTAATCATCACTATGCAATGTGGATACATGTTAGATACACGTCTATCAAGTCATAGTTGACAACTTAGTTGAACACTGACTAAATTTAGAATTTTGTTTTAATGTGGATTCCTCTTCTCAACTGGTTCCAGCAAGTTTATTCTTCCTTTCATATTGCTTTGTTTTGAAGAATTTAGTTCATATTTCATCTCTCTCTCTCTCTCTCTCTTCTCTTGCATAATATTTCATGTATCCATCATCTTGCTGCATGCCTACCCACTTACAGAATTTGCATCATGTGCCCATGATAAAATAAAGCTTAGGACCTAATTACTGGTTGCTGAACACCTAGTTCATTATTGTAATTCATAGTGCAGTCAATGGGGAAGAAATACAAGTATTCTTATAGTCATAAGATACTTCCAAACTGTGCCTGTAGTCATAAGGTACTAAAAAAAAAGACACAAGTTATTATAGTGATTGGACCAGCTACTTTGTACAATTTACAACACTGGACCGGATATTATGACACAAGGCCGCTAGACACCATTTTCCTACAATTGATTACATTAAGATTATGACAAAAAGGAAAAATTAACACACACATAGTGTAGTTATTTCAATATTACTAGGTTTGGTGATGCAACGCTTAAGCAACAGGGCCACGAATAATATTCTTCATGCTGAAATAGATTTGACATCTGGATGGATCTGAATATTCTCGGTGACAGAAACATGGGAAAGAGAGTAAAAAAGGGTGAGGGGAAATATAGAAGATCAACAGTGGAGGAGATATATCTAGATCCTCCCAACCCCACCACAATAAGAAGATTCCCTTTGAGACTTTGGATTGCATTAAGATTATAATAGAGAATGAAAAAAGATAAAACACATACAATGCAGCTATTCAAATATTACTAGGTTGCTGACACAGCACTTTAGTGTTGGGCCACAAATTTTATAGTTACATGCTGAAATAGATTATCACATCTGGATGGATCTGAATATCCTATTGTGACAGTCAGAAAAGTGTGTGTGTGTGTGTGTGAGAGAGAGAGAGAGAGAGAGAGAAGAGGGTAAGGCGATATATAAAAGATCATTGATGGAGGAGATGCAGATGTATCTAGGACCCCCCCCCCCCCCCCTTCAAAAAAAAAATACAAACACAAAAGAGGGCAAAAAAAAAAAAGGAGAGAAGACTCCTCTTTCAGACTGGCTATTTGCATTCCAGGGATGGCCTTCTTGAAACAGTTCCTCAATCTATGCATCACTCTGTTTAATGGCAATCACTTTAAATCTCATGGGCCCCGCCACACATCCTCTACTTCCGAACAGAATCATGATAGTATCCTTCACACGAAAGAAGGTCATGCCATCCATCGCACCCAGCGACCGTTGGATCGTCCACTGATTGCTTTGAAATTTGTGCAGATGGATGGATGACAAAGTATGGAGCACTTTGAGAGCTGTGCAGTGGACGATCCAACAGTCCCCATGCATGTATGAAGGCATGTCCTTTCATGCAAAGGAGACAACCATGTTCCTTCCACATATGGGAACTTCTTACCCCACTCCCCTAAAACTGTGTCAAATGTTGTCTTTTTAGAAATTTCCCTGTCCATATCTAACCAGATAAAGAGACCAAAAAATAAAAATTCTTAAAGAATCTCCACCATTTGCTTAAAACCCTCAAAAAATCTGCTTATCTTCTTTGTCCAGTAGTAGCGGAGAACTTGATATCTCTCTGTGGGGCAGTCTTCCTACCCTTTTCCTCTCAAATATTCTCCCTCATAGTCACAAAATGCAAAAGATTGCCTCCCCTGCTTCTGCTTGCCCAAGTTCCTCAATATAAGCATTAAGGAGTCCAACTACCTTAATAACTGCATCAGTTTTTCCGAACATGTTATAAAATATCTCACTAGAATATGTGAAGTTATCTTATGTGGGAACAAGTTTTGTTAGAAACATGGTTTTAATTACTTTCACCATATGCTGATGCATCTATTTGTACCTCTGTTCTTTCACATTTTCAGCATACATGCCAAGTCTTTGGATACGTAGTAGAAGACTAATAGCTATCTCATAACCTCTTGAAATACATTGTTTTCTATGATGTCATGTTTGAAATTGTTGTCCTTCATTTTAACCCTGCTAAACTTTTTGATTCCTTATTTTCAAAAAAAGAATCAATTAGCTGGCCATGTTATAGAAAGTCTAATTTATGATGCAAATCATATATTATATATGGCATGCATCTAGATAAATTATCATTAAGAAACTTGCCCCCCCCCCCCCCAAAAAGGACATGAATCCTGGTTCTGCCCCTGATGAAATGCCATTCAAATCACTTGAAATACAAGTATCATGAATTAAAGCTTTCTTAACCCAACCTAGACCTGACATAGGCATTTTAGACAATAAATCCACTCATATTAGGACAGAAAAACCAACTAAAAGGGAGGAGAAAGCCTACAATCTAATATGAAAACTACAGCAAGTTTCAGAATAAAATCCTAAAACTGTAACTAAATTTAGCCATCTAAATTCCTGATTTTATCAGTCCACGAACAAATAATTGGCCCAATTGTGGTGGTTGCCGCTTTTATTGGTCATACATAGTTCCTTCCTATAGTGCTTCCATAGAGGAATGTTTTGTAATTGTAATCATCAGCAACATAAATAACAGTACCATGTCTATGGGGGCATAAAATATGAAACCAAAGAACTCTAAACAGATTTTAGTTGATGACATGTCCAGATATAATATGAACTGCCAAGTAAATGATTCATCTAATAAAATGGCTAATCAGAATGTAAAATAACCAGAATTCCATAAATTAGGAAACAGACCAGCCAAACATTCTTTATCGCAGCTTAAAATGAGCAAGCATTCAGGCCATCAGTGTACTGGCACAAAATGGCAGAACTACTACTATGATTACGTACCGTCCCAGCAAGAGCATAAGCTACCACCAAAGGAGGGGAAGCAAGATAATTTGCTCTAGTTAAAGGATGTACACGTCCCTCAAAGTTTCTATTCCCAGATAACACAGCTGCAGCAACGATGTCTGCAAATACACAACCAACTTCAGAACTACATATACACGAACATGTAGCAAAGATAGGACAATTAACTATGTCAATCAATAAACAGAAACATTACCATTCTCAGAGATAGCAGCTGATACTGTTTCATCAAGGTCACCAGAATTCCCAATGCAGGTTGTGCATCCATACCCAACAATATTGAAACCGAGCTGATTTAAATACTTCTGCAAACCACTGCAAAGGCAGAACCCAGCATGTAAGGCAAGGCACAATTGAGAAATTTAAATATAAAATATAATTCTCTGCTTTACGATCTTCAAAAAATACCTCCTTTCCAAGTATCTGGTCACAACTCCAGAACCTGGAGCGAGACTTGTCTTGATCCATGGCTTTACCTGATCCACAATGACAAAAACCATTAGCACAACCAGGGAACAAATCTTGTGGGATCTGCAAATAAATATTTGAAATTTGTAAATACAA
This sequence comes from Phoenix dactylifera, assembly GCF_009389715.1. Classification (NCBI taxonomy): domain Eukaryota; kingdom Viridiplantae; phylum Streptophyta; class Magnoliopsida; order Arecales; family Arecaceae; genus Phoenix; species Phoenix dactylifera. The sequence goes on along the minus strand of NC_052393.1, from coordinate 27,146,781 downwards.
GCAAGCATTCTCCTATTTAACAATTTACTTACAAGCATCATAGATGGACTATCAACTTGGCCATTTATTACACTATATAGGAACCAACAAGGAAAACAATTGTTGGGTATAAATACATAATCAAATACGTGAAGAAAACAAACAAAATTCCAGCAAAGAACCAGATAGCAAAGTATTAGGAAAAACATTCAGGAAGACACATTGTTTTTACCATTGGCTGCTAAATTATTTCATAGAAGCATTGTAACTGGAAGGTAAGCAATTAATGATGACCATGTTCAACTCAATTTAGTTGTTTGCTAACATATGTCCAATCAGATATATTTTCATTGTTTCTTTTTCCATTCTTTCAATTGTATGATAACATCTATGAGTTTTATCATATACTCAATCCTCTAGAGCTTACCCTTGGTGCACTGTTACATTGAAAGGCTGAAATGCATGAGAGATTTTTCATCATTAATCACAGTATGGATGTGACAGAATACCTACAGGCTAATTAGTACAATCTTAACTGATCATCCTTAAGCAAGAAACTGCAGTGAAAAAGATCGCCATGTCATTAGACAATAGTTGCTACTGTCAGTATGTAATTTAATATCAGGGAATGTTCAAAACTCTGGGCTCTTAAAAATATGAAAGCAAATAGATTGTAATGTCATCAAAGTGAAGATGTTTCGAATAGTACATATCTTCAACAGGTGATATCAGAAGGATGAGGTATGTCTGTATATGATAGTTGTTTTTCCATTAAAGCAAATGTAAGAAAATATACATATGTTATCTCATTCTTATGAGGTGTTTTGGCCATTATCGTATTATGCTACTGTCATATGAATAAAGCTAAACGAACTATATGCTATGTGGTGTAACTATCAACAAGACTTTGATATTGAAGTCCCAGTCACCTGAAGAAACTAATACACAAATTAAAAGATACACCATGCTGAAACGTGGAGGGTAGTGTTCAACCTCAAGTCCCTGTTCACAAGCCTTCTTTGCAACCAACGCAGCTCCAAGCATTACACTAGGATTTGATGTGTTTGTGCAACTGGTGATAGCTGCTATGACAACATCACCATGCTTTATCTGAGCTGGCAGCCCATGGAAAGAAAACTCTGCAACTTTATTTTGGGTTTCTTTTGGCACAGCAAAGCCCTGCAACATCATGTCAGATCAACATTATAAAACACGACAACATTTTCCAACCTAAATTGCAAATATTGTGCATATCTCTTTATTCTTATAAAACTATGTATCAAAAGAAACTCTACAATAGATTTGTGATAGTAAGTACATGATAATAATGAAACAAGTATATATGGGCCATCTGCTAGACAATTCCCACAAAATGCATAACACTGCTTCATTTTACATGTATGTGGGCACCCACGGGTGCGTGCATGGATGCAAACACATGGGGAGAGAGGGAGACAGAGAGATTCAAAGAATGTTCATCATCCTTAGGTTCCTATTAATAATTGTGTGGACATAATGAGAACAGCATTGTTTGTCGACACAAATTAACAAGAAAAGCATATTAGCAATCCAGTTAGGTCAGTACAGCATAGATTAAGACAAGGTGATATTGATGTTTTCTAGGCAGCCAAAATGGACATAACGACATCCATTTACAATGACAGCAAGTTTCGGTGCTGTATCCATGGGGGGAAAAGACAAAATACCAGTCGCCTTACCTTGAATCCTACTTTGTTATCTAAGCATGAATGCCAATCTGCTTTCATTTCCTTCAAGGGAACTCGATCATGAGGTCTGCCAAGCAGATTATTTGAGAAAAGTGGTCAGTACAAGAAAACAGGAGATTTAGTTAACTTAAGCTTGCAAAATAGTAACTCTGTGCTAGCCCCCAAAGAAAAATCCACATTAAACCAAAATAAAAAGACCCTGACCTCTTAGGCCCTGATACACATGGTTCCACGTCTTCCAAATTCAACTCTAGATAAGATGAGTACACTCTTTCTGTTTGGGGCTGAGTTCAGAAATTAAAACTCATTCAGCAAGTATGCATTACAAAATAGACAATAAATAAACTAAATCAAATTAAACAAGCTATCAATTTAACATCAGAAGGGTAGAGATACCTGGCTATAGTCAACAAACATCTTATTAGCCCGCAAATAGGACTCGATCATCGCCACCTAAAAGTTGTCAAGATAATTATTATTCCTTGAACAAAACAGGTTACCATAATAGCAATTGCAGACGGTAACAATGACTTACAGTGTCATCGCTTCTGCCAGTCAGTTTCAAGTATTGCAGTGTGACATGATCTACTGGGAAGAAACCCATTGTTGCTCCATATTCAGGAGACATATTTGCAATAGTGGCACGGTCTGCCAGAGATAGCTTACTCATGCCTTCCCCTGTAGATAAGTTACATAAGTGATTAAAGACATAAGTTAAGCGAGCACAAACACAGTGGATAATGCTGAAAACATTTGAAATAATTGCAAAAACAATCTGAAGAGAAGACTTTTAAAAAAAGTAGGGAATAGATTGGTTCACCCATTTACCATAGAACTCCACAAACTTTCCAACAACACCATGCTTCCGAAGCATTTGTGTTACTGTCAAAACCAAGTCGGTGGCTGTCACACCGTTATTCAATTTTCCAGATAATTTGAACCCAACAACTCCAGGCAGCACCATACTCATTGGCTGCACTAAGAGGAAAATAAAAATTATAGTGATAAACTGCAAGATTTTTGGTGATCATCACTTGGGGTGGGGAGAGAAAATAGAAAAAAAGGGTGCATCCGTAAACAAAAAACAGTTGACAAGCATATCCAGACATCGTTTAACCCAAAAAGTTCAAGGTTTTACGGGTCAGGTAAGACACCAAATTTCACAGACAATAAATTGCAAATAAATACAATGACCAAAAATGTGCAAACAGGTACCAAATAAAGAAATGACTGAGGTAGCATGTCGCCCAACCATGATTCTTTTCGTAAATGCATGGAAGTTATTACCCCTTGACATACTTGGGGAAGTTTCATAACCTTATTAAAGCTGGATTTGTGATCGCACTTATCAGGCTGTTTGCAAAACAACCTTTCCAACACTTTTTTAACCCATTTACATATTTGTTATGAACACGTTGGAATTTGAAGGTGAATCTTTTGCAAAGGAGGAAGTTTCAATCTGAAGCAATCAATTATGTGGTTATTTATTGATTTTGAGGAGCTTTTTAATCTTCCTACTGCTTTAGGTCTCTTGATTAGAGAAATGTTAAAAGAAAATAGTGAATGCCAAATGTATGTGCACATTATCTCCACGCCAGGAAATCATTATAAATAACAGAAGGCTTACATTTTCAGACATCATAACCATCGTTCAGTATTTTTACAGTCGAACTGTAGGCAAAGGTGGTTAATGGTTTAAGATGTGTTGTGAGTAGAGAAAAGAATGATTAGCCATTTAAAACATAAACATTCCAGAAGGATATGAAATCTTTATGTATGCATGAACACACAGACAAACCAACAAAGAAAGCAAAGATGATGATTTGTCAAGAATATGAAGACAAGAGAAAAGTGATTGCAAGCATAGAACAAGCTGAGAAATAGTGTTCAATGGCTAACTAGTAACTTTATTTACCTGACCAAGCATTGCAGCTTCTGCTTCTATTCCACCAACTCCCCAGCCAGCAACGCCTAATCCATCGATCATAGTCGTGTGCGAGTCAGTGCCTACCACACTGTCAGGATATAGAATCCCCCCATTGTTAAACACAACACGGGCAAGGTATTCCAAGTTGACCTACAAAACATCATTTTAGAACTTTAAGCAAGTAATAGAAAGGTAGAATTATCATCTTAAGATTACATTTCATAAATCATAGCTTAAAATTAGAACAGCTGCTCCACACTCTTCATGACCAATAAAAGCCAATTACCTGGTGGACAATACCAGATCCAGGTGGAACAACAAGCATGTTATGAAATGCATTGGATCCCCACTTCAAAAATCCAAATCTTTCCTTATTGCGTTGAAATTCAAGTTCCATATTAGCCTGAACTGCATTTTCTGATCTTGCCACATCAACCTGCACTGAGTGATCGATGACAAGATCGACAGGAACCTGCACAGAAAAACTTTCAAGTCTTAAATTGTACCCAAAAGGACAAATTGGAACAAGAAGAAGAAAATCATATCAATAAATATATATGCTACTAAAATGCACCTTCAATTTCTTGCCACTATTCTTTCAATCTCTTGCTCATACAAATCACTAATAAAATGAACAGTGCTAGCAAGCTCAACTTTATTCTGTTCCCCCATTTTATAACTTTATTGCTGCTACATATCACTAACAGCAGATGTCAATATACCCCATAGACTAAAAATTTCTTTTAATTCTGCAATTTTGTACAGACAAAATTTCAGGCCAGGTGAATGAATTGACACGATCAACCAATCAAAGGCTTCAGATGCACCAAACTAGACAAGGTTGAATAGGCGTGATGGTACCAGTGACCACGCAACCACATCCAACAGCAACTATCATACAAACCCAATCATTTAAGTCATGAACTCAAACTGTAGAATAGGGGTTCTCATGCAGCAGACCTTAGTTCTACTCCAACGCCTCCTCAGGGGATTTTATAATTTTATAATTTTTGTATAATTATTTTATAAGTATAATACATAACTTAACAAACTAATATTTTATAATTTTTGTATTCCAATTACTGCATAGAATCGCAGATAACCTGTTTTAACTGTCAAATGATAGGAGTACAAGTGAGTCTTCAAGACCTAACAAACTCCCCGTCCCCATGTCCAACATTTCATTTAGTAAAATTAAGATCTACAAAACCATGCATCCAGGGCTAACATCACCATGTTGCCAAGTAGCTATTCTTTCCTAACAAAAATCTTAGCTGTCAGCATAGCAAATAGCAGAAATAACCAGAAAATCATAAAATAAAAGCAACTATGAGAAAATCTATCCTTGAATAAGATATATTAAGTTTTATGGAAGGTTTGGTAATTGATAAGGTCTTCTTTATCAGTAAAAAGAAAGTATCAAAAAAAAAGTATCTTTCAACACTAGAAAAAAAAAATACATCATATCAGAACAGACAAGTCCAAGAAAAAAAATGTAGAGCACATATCTAACTTAAATCTGGATTGCTTGAAATTACTTTTAGAATATACATGTGAAGCAGAGCAACATATACTTACCAATGGGTTGATCTTATTTGAATCACTGCCTAGTTTATTCATAGCATCCCGCATACATGCAAGATCAACAACAGCTGGAACACCAGTGAAGTCCTGACAGAAAAGTTAATAAAACACCCGAGCACTTTTGTTAAGTATCCAGACCGGAAGTGGTATAAAAGAAACCAACCAAGAATTTCAAATGAAATACAGTACATTAACTACAGCGCTGTCACATATCCTTTACAAAAAAAATAATATAAGAATTTCCTAACAAATGAGACAATTTTGCTGAATTGTAGAAAGTAAAATGATAAATATAGCAATAAATGAAGCATGAGTAGACCCGTAAGGAAAAAAAGGAAGAGGTCAACCTTTTTGACAAAGACAATACAACAGAATGAGATTTTAGAGTTTATATAACTGTTCATTTAGGTCCTTGTCATGTAGCATAGATATTTCTGTCAAAAATTAATTTTTTTCCCTTGGAATTTTCCATAAGAAAAAAAAGGGAACTATGAGACTTCCAATTGGGAAAAGAGGCAGCTTGACAAACAGTCAATAAATTTTATTTAAAAAACAAAACATCGAATTGAAGCAGAGTAATATGATGACTCCTTAATAAACTAGCGAAAATCAAGAAACTACTTTGGATCGAAAATGTTCTAGCATAACATTTGAAATAGGAAATAGGATGAAGTGGAGATAAGTACCTGAAGCAGGACACGAGCAGGCTTGAAGGGAATCTCAACTTGCTTTGCGGCACTGCTCTCCCAGTCCAAGATCTTCTCCACATCCTTCCCTGTCACCTGGAACTCGTCACAGTTCCGGATCGCCGATTCCAAAAGAATCCTTATAGAATACGGAAGCCGATCTAAAACACCATCATTTCCCAAATTCGTCCAACCATAGTATCAGAAGAAAATCCTTTTCGAAATAAGAAAACAAAAAAAAGGAGAAGAAAAGTCCGCATCAGATTCCACCAAAAGCCATCAAAAGACTCACCGATCCGAGGATCATTCAGCGCCGGCAAGCTGTAGTACTTCCCAAACTCGCCTCCTCCAGGCTTGGAGAGGGAGGTCAAGATGCTCTCATACGAGTTCCGGGGTAGCTATCGATCAAGAAGCGCATCAAGAACCAACAAACCATCAAACAAGATCAGATCCATCTCTAATCCGATTCAAGAAACAGTTCTGAAGGATAAAAAGACAGATTAGATACCCATGGTGGCGAAGCGGCGCTCGAAGCGCTCGGCAACGGCGGCGGATGAGCGGATCTGGGCCCGGTGGCTGAGCGGCGACCGCCAGTCCCCGAAGTGCCGAGCGAACGACGAGACGGGCGACGGCGGAGAAGACGGTGGAGGAGAATGAGATCTTAGGTTAGGGTTTGAGGGGGAGGGAGGAGATGACGGAGGAGGCGAGGTTAGGTGGGAAGAGGACTTGGCGGCGGCGGCGGAGAGGGAGAAGGAAAGGCGAGAGTACGACGATCGGGTGAGGGCCCCAGCTATCACAGTCATGAGGCCTATTTATAGGCGGATCGGGGGGTAGGAGAAATCGTGCGTCGAGGACGACGATTATATTACGAGAATAAATTAAAGAACAACAGAGAAGAGAAGAGGAGAGAGAGGAGGCGAGGTGGGGGGAGAGGGAGGATGGTGGGTTTATAATGGGGGGAAGAGAGACGCAGCGAGCAGAGGGGGAAAGAACGAAGAGAACGGAGAAGGTGACTCGTGGTTGGAGCGCGCCACGGGGTTTTGGGGGCCCATGACATGGCCGCAAAGGTCAAATTTCTCCGGAGCGCCGCCCTCGCGTGCTCGTATTGGTATGAAAAAATAATGAGACACACAAATGTGACCGCCCTAAAACAACGCCCAGCTTTGATATCGCCGTGTTGTCCATGTTTCGTGGGTCCCAGCATACTCAGAGATGGAATCGGAGGTTGCAGAAGTGGGTGTCTTATTCTCAAATGGGACACACAAATGTCACCGACCTAAAAGAACGCCCAGCTTTGCCGTTTGAGTCTCGTACTCTTGGGCCCAACAAGGTTACCAATCCTCAGCTGAAACGTGGTAATGGAACATCTGGGTTGTCCAACTGGGTCCCCGAAGCTTGGGTCTAAGGAATAATATGGTGGGGTCCACGGATATATGACGTGGCGTTCAGTGATGCGGCGCTGGCCAATAGTTCGTGCTCGTAGGCGTCTCCTAAATGCGACCGCTCCTCCATAAAAATGGCAATTTTGATGAATGAACGTACCTTTTTCGAAAAAAATACGCCTGTTTCGAGCTTCTCTTGCTGCACGTCGGAAACCGAGGCCACGAGTAAGCATAAACGGAGTTCAACAGGAATGTTCGGTGTAACCATATCAATTACATCGTTCGGGAATCGGGACCGGGTTTGCAGCGAGTGGGCCCAAATTGGACGGTCTAGAAGGTGTCACGTTGACTTAAATTTTCGTGTCGGGGCCCATGCCACATTCTAGCGGGACTTTTCTTCCAAGGAAAATTAAAAGTAATGTTTCAGCCAAAAAAAAATTAAAAGTAAATAGGGGCACGACTCTGGGTTGACGCCACCATAAAAGTCCGAAACGTTTGCTTTCCTCCCCTATGCATTAAAACGTTGGCAAGTTGTTAACTACCTACTGTTGTTTATCCGGTACAGGATTGTGCACCATGGCAAAACGTGGTGATATTGGAAAGCTCAATTGGCTGTTCTGGCTGAGGCTAGACAAGGTGAGCCGCGTTTGATCACTTCAGTATAGATTCTTATTAGATGGTAGCACTTCAATCTAAAACAGTATAGAAAAAAAAAGTTCTCTCTAAAGAACATATTCGACGAGACTCTCCGATACCTAAGTCAGTATTATTTTCAGAAAAGAGAAAAAAATTGTCTCTCAGTTTGTTAGAGTATTGTTGTTTCTTACCTCCTCTACTTCCTGCCTCCTCTCTATTTTTGTGTATATCCGGTGGAAGGAAGAGCTTATCCACCACTAGAGAATTGGGAAGGGACTGGCTAGAGTACGACGTGAATATCATATGCGAATATTTCGCACACGGACAACATCCTGTCTGTCGCATCCGTGGGATCTCGATGATTGCTGAATCTCCCAATTAGGATGCGGTCAACCATGGTCAACGTTGAGGCCATGAGGTCTACGGGTTTGCGATCTCCTCTGCCTTAACGGGGCAGGGTGGAATACTAGACGGATCGGCTATCTGTTTGGTGAGCACCTCACGGAGAGAGTCCAGTCACTGGCAGTTCTAGAGAGTGCCGGTTTGGATGTGAGAGTTTGGTGTGCATCCTGTAGCCCTAGGTCAGAGTAAGAGACATCTACAGCCTTCTTCAGTGTGAACAGCACTCGAGGCAAGATTGCACTCGAATTTGGAGGTTCGGTTTTCACCCGAGGGTTGCCTTGTTCCTCTAGCAGGTGGTTTCGAGCCGACTACCAATAAGATCTGTCCTGAGCAGGCATGGACTAGGCATCCTACCACACTGCCCAGGGTGCCAGGTGGATGAGACCATGGACTACGTCCTGTTTCAGTGCGATCGAGCTATGAGAGTTTGGAGGCTCATCGATATCTCGCCAAATACTCAGTGCTAGTTAGGCCCTTTCACCCAAGCACTTAGACAGTAGGCCGCCACTTCTCAAATCCGGTATTGGGCTATTGGGGCAACTTATATTACTTACCACCATATTTGGTTAGTTAGGAACGCTCGGACCTTTAGAGAAAGCAATTCTACTCCTAGATTTGTTATAGAGCGGGCCCATGTGCAGGAAGTGGAGATCACCCATACAAGTCCATCGGATAGGCCTTTAACAGCTCGGGATATCTGGGGCTCTACGTCTACTCTTATAGTGCCACGGACTGTTCACTTGGGAGCCCTCACCCCTAGTTTCCTTAATATTAACTTTGACGGATGCATGCTGAATGGTGGCAGGAGGGGTAGTGCGAGCTTCGTAATCAGAGGCTTTGACTCTAGGGTAGTTATTGCTGATGGAAGCCAGATTTTTGACATTTCTATTTCTAGGGCAGAGCTGAGGGCAACTTGAGCTTGTGTGGGTCAAGCCCGACATGTTCTACGGGCCAACATAGTCTTGCTTAAGGGTGACTCGACTATGGTGATCGGCTGGATCTAGGAATGCATCGGTGGTATGGGTGGCTGCCATCCATTACTCTGGAATATTTGGGCCATGGTAGGTAAAGACGATGTCTTTTAAGCCAAGTATGTCTACAGGGAGGCCAATGGAGATGCGGATTGGGTGGTCTCGGATGTGGTTGATCACTCTAGAGGAGCTCTCTGGATTGGTGAGAGGGAGCTACCTATAGTGCTCCAAGACTTGTTACTTTTTAACTTTTTTAGATATATTCACACTCGAAGTGTATGAGTCATTCGTTGTAGCAAAAAATAAAAAAAAAATATTAATAATAATTGAACTTGCATTGTTCATGAGAGTAGATGAGCTGCTATTATTGTGAATGACTTGAAGAATTTTATTGCAAGGCAATGTAAGAGATATGGCGAATGGTAATAGTAGTGAATAGAGGTAGAGAGTGAAATGGCTGCACATGGAGCAATAAATCCAACTTGATGACCATCGAATTTCTCTAACAAGTGGAGATGGTTATTTGGGAAATGTTGGTGTTTAAGTATTAAGGTGTCCAATATGCCCGCATTAATAAAGAAAATAGGTGCTATATGAGTTTATTAGCTTGAGCCTAACAACTTAAATTTTTGGTTTGCAAGTCAGCAACAAAGCAGTACCGGAATTAGGCTCGTGGTGCATCGCCACCTTTATTAGTCATGTGAGCCCTTTACCAAGGAATATTAGAGTCGACTAGGATATGAGTAATGGGTATCTATTGTCTCAAGTAGGAGACAACCATGATGTGGACGTCACAAGATAGAGTGGGAAAGATTGTTATAGTCCCACATTAGCTAATACAAATGGTGTTGCATGGTTTATTAGCCATGCTTCTTTTAAAAACTTAAGATTTTGGGATACGAATTCTCGACAAATGGTACAAGAAAAAATTGGAGCAAAGGAAGAGAAAAAAAAAATCTCGAGATGGAAGCATTATCTCCAAATGAAATGATTCACCTAGTGGTTGGAGCCCAAACAACAACACGACGAACCGAATGTATCTTAAAAACTGAATCTAATTCAAGCAAGAATCTAGAACTTCTTGACCTCATCTTTATTACTTAGAGCATAGATAAAACTTTGGAGATTGTATCTCAGAGTCACAACCCAATTCTTGACTATATGGTGGTCTCTACCCTTAAGCGAACATTTTTTTTCTCCTGTTCCAAGTCCCCTGCCACTAGAATATCAACAATGGCCGGCAAGCCTCCAGCTCCAGTTCTCCACCATAGCCTAACTTCTACTGCTGGTACAATACTCTTTTCTTCCCCTCATGAATGATTCCATCTTTTTATTTATTATTTTTTTAAAGCAACTACTCCACTATCGCCTAAAAAAAAAAAGCAACTGCTCCATCATCTTTTTATTTGTTATTTTATTCTTGATGCAATCCAGGCTTCTATTTTTTCCCCTCTTTTATTTTGGTCATGTTGCATGTGTGAGATCCTGGCGATGATTAAATCCAAGTAAATAGAGAAAGCAGTGGAGGAGAAACTCAGAAAAGTGGAAGGCATTGAATCCTCTCCTAATCATTCGAGATATGGCATATCAATGTGGTTGTTGGAGCTCCAAGAAGACAAGTAGTTTCAGAGAACATTTCCTCTTCATGAACCTAGTCATCATGCTCCACTTTTTATTGAATCAATATCTTTCATATGTAGACAACTAATAGAAAAGGAAGTAGTTAAATGCTTGACAAAATATAGATTGCCAACGACTTTTCATTGAAAACTAGTAGGCTTGTTTATCATGCGAATGCATGCATGGTTGCAACTCGAGAACTCATATATTTTCGATATATTATGCTTGCAAGATGGGGGCAATGGATGTTAATTAGGTCTATGACTATCACCCTTTCTTTTGCGATCACACTATCAATATACTAACAAAAAGGCATGTGCATTGCATATGTGAGACATAAAAATATTATTTATATAGACATAATAATTTATTTTCGCATATAAAATTATAGCAAATTCTAGAGCACTCACGTTAAGGACGGACTTTTCTTTTGATATGGTCACCTCACACTCCTCCATAACCTCAAGATATGACTTCACGACCACTGGATCCGCGATGACATTGTCGAACGGTGATGATAGTTCAGTTGTCGAAGAAAAATGTCCTGATAAATCTTTATTCGCACTTTATGTCGCTAACCCATGGCGGACAGAGCTAACAGGTGACGGGAAAGGTATGTATCTTTAATTGATGAAAAATATAATTCTTTTAGATGAATCATAAATCAAATGCATGTAGAAAAATGCAATGAATGGAATAAGCTTGATTTAGTTCAATAAACATTTTTATGCATGCCTGGGTATTTGCATGTGACATTGTAAAGTGCATCTTCATTAAAAATAATCATATTTTATCAATTTTGCTCTCATTTTATATTCTTCCATATAAACAAAATCTTTATAATTATAGTAGATTATTTGACACATAGTAAAAAATATTAATTATGATACAATTGATTATAAAATGAATATTGTAAATTAAATAAAAATTACTGAATATCTGTGCATAACATGACTCTATTTTTTTCTCAGGAGTTATTTATTAATCCAAACATTTATATTATGTTAACGAAGCTTTATAGAGTATGGTTAAACTTGATGAATACAATATTCTTTATCACACTCATTAACTCCTTTTCTTCAACACTGAGAAATAATAGAAGTGCACATATTGCAATTATATATGTATTTATACAACAGTGAAATATAATTTTATTAGATTGGGAGATCATGAAACATGATTGTTCATGGTAGACTAGTAGTTTGAATGTGCACCATACATGCCAACCTTTGGTATCAACAAAAATTAAGTGAGATTTTGAAGTTACCAATATGTCCCCCCTTTAGTTAATGATCAAGGAAGATAAAAGTAAGAAATAAATACATATTTATTGAATTCACTAAAAGTCATTACAGAATTATATTCATCCATTTAAAGCCATTATTTTTGGAATATATGATAATTTTAAAATAACAATCTCAATATGTTATAACACAATAAGTAAAATTTAAAAATTAGTATAATTTAGCTATAATTGCACTGAGCTCATGATATAAAATAAAAAATATAGACATAAATCATATTTTCACTATTTATATTGGCTATATATATATATATTAATTTTTATGCAAATAAATTGTATCTTTCATTTTTGTGTAAATAAAATAATATTTTAAAAGAACATCTTTTGTGAAATAAAGTTAGTTGTTACTATCCACCATTATTTTCTATAATATATAATATAACATAAATATTTTTTGAAAACCACCCAAACTCGAACAGGCGTTGTTGGGTAAATCTAGAGAAAAAAATAAAGAAAAGAAAATTAAAACCCAGACAGAAAATGCATGCTTGGATGATTAATCTAGAATAGAAGGGTTGAAGCCTAAACTACTGAAAGAACTAAAAGAAGGGTTTGAAACCTAAATTCTTTCTCTCTTTCTTTGGTGGATTTCTAAAGCCCAATCTCCGCCATAGCGACCGGACGCCGAACAGGCTGAGCGTGGGACTTAATGGGCCGGAATGGCCCATCAGGAAACCCTAATTGTCTCGAGTTGTGCCTTGCCATTTCTGTCCCTTGGATATTACTATCTGGGAATCCAACGGACCAGGTGGAGTGATGAAGGTCAACAGGGACAAAACAAGAGACCTCCTTCCTATTACTGTGCCGGCTCATCATCTTGGGACAAAGGAGTGATCTTCTTCCCTCTGCCAGAGAGAAATCAATTCACCATCTTTGTGTGGGGTTTTTAATATATGAGAGGTTGCAACTCTTAGTCTAGGAAAAGTTCAAAGGATTGCTGCAAGACCACGGATCTACTAAGATTTCATTGGTAAGCTGTTGCTTCTCAATGCTTTGTTTCGTCCGTAGGGTTCTTTCCCCTCATGAGATCAGTGTTAACTATAATGGAAGGTTTGAGATTCATGCTTGTGTTAAGATGTTACTTAGATGGAAATCAAATAAAAGACTGGCAGAATGATTTGTTTGCGTAGGAATCGGAGGTATCGGCAGTTCTAAAGAGAGCACTATATTTGAGCTACGATGATTTACCATCTCCTCTCATGTAGCTCTTTTATTGTTGCTCTCTTGTTTAGAAAGATTTTAATTTTACTTGTTTATTTGTTCATGGATAATTAGATATTTTATGTTGAGAAAGATGGATTATTGATAGAAGATTTAGCAGAAGATTATGTTTTTGAACCAGATAAACATCAGCTTGCAAAGTGCATATTTATTTTGTAGAAGGCAAAAAAAAAAAAGAAAATGAAAAAAAATACTTGCTTCCCTTATGATTGCAAGGGAGAGCTGAAATGTTTAGGGTATTTTGGTCAAAATGGTAATTTCAGCATATCTTACGGGATATATGTCCATGAACCTGGAACTGATATATGAGCAAAGTATTCAACTGGTTTCTTCTTTACGCACGTGCTTTCAAGATGACTCAAAGGTAGCCTGCATCAACAAAGATTGTCCATAAAACTGTAGATCTAAAAAGAGTGGGCGTCAGTTGGTATTATTGGTTCTTCCTCTTTCACTGCAGACGTGTGCAATCAGAAGCCTTTACATCTACTCATCAAAATACTGGTTTATTTGTTTTGATCGTTATTTGTTGTTCAGAACAGTCTCAAATGTTTCTTTTCTTTATGTTATTGTTCAGGAATTTGGAAGTGATAGATATGACATGTACTTCTCTTTCATTTTTATTTATGATTTGCAATGTATCCCTCGTTTGATAAATTAATATTTAGAATATGTAACAGGAGATAAACAGAAATGGTGGTTACAAATAAATAAAAAAGCATGCCGATTGATCTCCTTTTCTAATGACCACTGTTATTTTTAGCTAGATTTAAGAAGGTTGAATTGTGAGAAGTTCAATAAAGTCTATGGTCCTAGGTTTTCTTAGCATTTTTTTTTTCTTTTTGAGCATTAGATCATCTACCATTCCAAATGTAAGAGTTTCCATAGCCTAGCTACAGGGCAGGTGACTGGTGTGTGAAGCTCATATCATTAGTATACAACAAACTGCCAGCAGATACCAATATTTTTCAACTCTAAATGGGCAGTGATAGCAAAAGGTGGCAAATTTGCAATCTCGCACAAAGAAATAAAATCACCTAAGCTTAATCTTCCTATTTCACAGAAAGAAATCAAACTACTTATGTTAATTTTGGTATCGGCCGCATGTATGGTACAAGTCCAAACTGAAGCAATAGGTAAATTCTGGGCCAGTTATATGGCCTTTGCCTTTGGATTTTTTTTCTTTCTTTTGTACTAGATTTCTTCGGACATTTGATGATGGTGGACATTGATACCATGTAGTCCGTGTAAATCAGCAACTCATGCATTGTTACCAAAGACAAATTGTATGCAACCAAAAGGTCATAATTTTAGAGTTTTCTATGTAGAGGCTGTTTGGTTATTAAGTTTTACTAAAACAAATATATAGAAAGAACAAGTGAGGTTTACAAAAAATACTTGTTAGGTTGCTTTAACATGCAGATCATAAAATGAGAAAGATGAGTTTTGGGAGTAACAAATCCTTCCTATTATTCATAAAACCCATTTCCCAGAAGACATTTTTTTTGGTTATATGTTTCACAAAACCTCAGAAAATAATCTGCATGCTTGTACTAATGGATGGTTGTGCTCTCAGGATGAATATTTTTTTAATTTGTTTTAATGTACTTGCACTCAGTTTTGATCGTTACACAGCATGCTTATACTTTTCTGGGTTCATTCATAATTTGGTCGCATCTGAATTTGTTCTTGCTTCTAAATAGTTTTTGCGCCTTCATTTTTTTATGAATGAAAGTTGGCCTGTTGGCAGTTCATGTCTAGCAGTAGGTCTTTTAAATTGCTAAGGACTTGCTATGGACATCTGACTGCCACTTGATACCCATATAAATGAGAAGTGATCGAAACTAATCCAATCTATCGATATGACTGTCCATTTCTGTTGAAATCAGATCAGCTATAACTATATGCTGCATCCAAAATTCACACTAGTTTGTCTTCTAGGTCCAAGAGTGATTTGCTAAATTATGCGGTGCCTTTGGATTTGGTACACCCCTCTATGCACTGGTTTGAAACATGAGAAACTTGGACCAGCTTGATAAAAGTATATAACTTAGTTCTAATGAAGTCATGAGAGGATAGAGATAGACTGAAGAGAAAGCATCTATGCCCTTAAAAGTAAACAGAGAATCTTGGCCTTGTTTCAGAGGTAAGAGAGTAGCAAAATTTGAGAATCTTGTGGCCATGCCTCCATGGCCTCTAATCGGTCGGTGCTCTTCTTTATTTGGCCCAAATATCCCAAGCATCTTATTTTGATAACCATTCCTTTTAGGAAAGCAATCTTTCTTGGATTTGAGTATGAAGTGAGCCATACCCTTTGCCACTGATTGTTTTTTTTATGATGTCATTTGAAGCTGATTGCAGTATCAAGAATCCATATGCCTCAGCTCGAGCCTAGCCTACCTGCTAAGAAATTGATAACATAGTCATCTTATACAGTGATAAGAAGTTCAAACAAAGTATATGAAATGCATTACCTGCTTCTGGTGAGGGGTATCTACAACATAAAACAGAGCATTTTTCTGAGTTATTACATCGTCAGACCATTGTAATGATGGATAGTCTTATTAAAGAGGTAAAAATGCAATAATATTACTAAGATTTTTGTTTGCCTTCTTAATGCATCCGATCTTATCTTATCTGACTTGCTTAAAATATTGTTTCTTTCAGTTTCACATATTTTGACAACATACAGATCTAGCAAGACTATTCATCAAAGTTGTCCGAAATGAGTTGAATCACACCAGTTCAATGGACACCTTTAATACTAATTTTCGAAATCTTTGGGAACTTGGTCCACAGCTCTCAAGTTGTATTTTCGAAGTTGGATCTTTTTATATTGTTTTTATTTCTAAGTTCTTATAATATCTTCAAAAGAGTGCTAACTCCAGAGTAACTTTATATCATCATAGCTTGCCAAAATAGATAAGCTTATTTGCAGTATGTAAACTACTAGTGGAAAAATAACCCAGTAATCATCCTTCTACCATCTTGTGTCTATTATAATATTGTACAAGTGGGTAAAGGCATTACATAGCCGATTAGATGGAACATGTGCGATTATTACTTAAAGTCAAAAGGAAAATTTATAAAACAATACCAAATTCTACAAAGCTCGAATTCAGTAGCTTTAAAAATTTATGAAGCAAAAACTTTAAATCCAATTCCATCAGATTTTGAAACCTGAAACTGAGTATGATCGAACCTAGGTATACTTGGACTTGAAAGTAATTTTGAGCTTGCCGACTAGCCTTTGCTTAGCAGCCTTAGCTGGTTGGCATTTCTCTCCAAGTTTTTGAACTCTGATGGTGGTTCTTTGAAAGAAAAAAGGAGCCTCCTAAGTTTGGTTCGCTGATGCTTGAGTCAAGCTTGGTTAAGTATGCAACAGAGCTGAATGCTAGCCATTTCTAGGTTGCCCCAAAAAATAGCCAGCTTATGTTCAAAATTTGTGCAAACAATGTTCATAACTAGTGCATATTATTTTTGCAAAAGTATTAAGTCTGTTTTCTGGATTCAACTTTGCACAAAGTTAATCATCTGACTTTCAAAACTTTGCAGTATCTGTTTCCATTCTCTGGTTGAGCAAAGTCTGGCTGGCAATTAAAACCCATATACATTATTGGTGATCACAACATTACTTTTTCCCACCACTTCTTTTTCCCTTAGTAATCACAGATAATCCAATCAGTCTATATGACAATCCATTGCTATGCAAGAAGAAAAACCTTGTCTAAAAGATTTGGTGTAACACATGCTTTAATCTGCACCACTATAGTCAAGGAGGATGCTGGGCTAGAGGTCCAAGAGAGATGTTCTAGTTTATGCAAAATTATAGGCCTTGATGCATCCCTTCATACACTGTGAAGTGTGAAATATGAGAACCTTGGAGAGAATTAATATAACTGAGTTATCATCAGGCCTTGAGAGGCTGGAGGTAAGACTTAATAAAAAGAAAAAGCATCAATTCAAAGTAAACAAAAATGTCTTGGTCCTGTTCTGTAGGTAAAGAAAGTAGAAAAGTGAGAGTATCCTGTGCCCATGGCTTTTAGTGGGCTCATGCCTACATATTCCAAGCATCTTCCACCAATAACAATTCTTTGGGAATGTAATCTTTCTTAGATTTGGGCCATACCTGAATCACTTCTTTTTTGTATTCCTAGAATACTAATCTTTCATCAAGATGGTGTCCTTTGAAGGTGGCTGGAGTACAAGAATCCATATCCTCCTAAAAGTGGAAAAAAAATCCCTTTTCAGCTGTTAAGCTAAAAGTGAAGGTCCTTAGCAAAAAAAAAAAGAAAAAAAAAAGTGAAGGATCCGTACAAAGTCTGGCTTAGGTATATGCCTTAGCCAAAAGCTAGCCTACATGTCAAGAAATTGATAGCGGAGGCATCTTATACAGTGATAAGAAGTTCAAACAAATTATATGAAATGAAGTGCATGCTTCCAATCCCTTCATCTGTCTTTGGCGAGGGGCATTTAAAATACAGAAGAAAGCAATTTTCTGAATTTTTTTAAATCATTGAACCACCGAATGAATGATTTTATACTAATGTTCTAATCAAGGTTTGCCCTATCGGTCGGTGCCGTATAGAAGCAGTATTAAACTGGTACGTAATTTCGTATCGTATTGACATTCGGCACGTTTCGCCGTCTCGTATCGTACTGATACTGTAATTAGATGGTACTAGTATGCGATCTGAGTATCGAGACGACGAATCATGGTTCTAATTATCCATTTGCTTTCTTAATGTACCCGATTTCAACTTGTCTTCCTTCTTTAATTTTTTTTTCTTTGAGAAAACTTAATTTTCTTTTTTTAAGCTTATAATTAAACAGATATTTGGAGAATATACAAATCTAGCAAGTCTATTCATCCAAGTAGTCTGAAATATGAGTTGAATAACCAGTTCGATGGACAAATGTATCCCTTAATACTAATTTTTGAAATCTTTGGTACCTTGATTCTCAGCTATCAAGCTGTTTTTTTCTCATGTCAGATCTTTAAATATATATATATATATATATATATATATATATATATATATATATATATATATATATATATATATTAAGTTGTTAAAAAATCTTCCATAAGAGTGTTAACTTAAGAATAACATCATATGATCGAGCTTATTTATAGTATGTAATTTATTAGTGGCTAGAAATAACTCTGGAATCATCCTTGCATCATGTTTTCTATTTTATGTACTATCTGACAAGTAGTCACAAACATTTTATATGGTCCATATGATAACTTGGATATATATCAAAGAGTTGATCAAGAATAAATCATATTGTTATTTGATTTATATAAACTTCGTTTCAGAGAGGTCGCAATTCTCAAAAAAACTGAGAAATGAATTTCATGAAAATTAAAACCTAATATGCTTTTAGTAAAGCCTGAAATCTGATTTTGTTTATGGATATCAGTTTCCTTAAAACTCAATGGCAACTGAACAGAGTCCCACAAAAGTTGATCCCAAATAATTCAGCCTAGACTTGCTGGTATTACAACCAAATCCGAATACTTAAAATATATCCAATTTGATTGACCTAAAAAACATAATAGATTAGTTCATTGAGATCTATGAGAAGGTTCATCCATTGGCAGTGCAATCCGGTACCTCTCAGTTTTTCTAGTTTTTTGCTTGAACGCATCTTCTGCCCACTTGCATGAGGAATTATTCAGTGCAGGACCTTGTCTACTCTATAAATCCTTATCAGCATAACCATCCATAGATCCTCCCAATGCAAGAATAACTTATTGCATCCAGGTTGAGCTGCTTTAAGCCTGTAATTCGGCATCCTGAAATGCTCGAAACATGGTCAGATTTCCTTGGCAGCCAGTCTGAACTATAATTTTTGGGCTCTATACCATCAGTTGTGTTCTGAGCCCTCCCCTCTAAGAAGTATGGGCACGGGAAAGATCAGTAATTGTGGCGGGAATGTTAACGGTCGCTTCCTCTTCTCCTAACAGAAATTTAAATCTTTTTCTCCGAAAACTGAAAAGGTTGACGGGTGGTAAGCTTACCTCCTAAGAGGATGATGGTTCTCCACTTCATCCCCACTGTCCCCTGAAGAATAACAAACTTTGCTTGATCTGACGGCATGCTTGGAATCTTTGTACACCCATTTGGAAGATCAGCTGGCTCTTTTTGTCCTCCCCTTTTGCCAAAGCCAAGCAAAAGGATGGAAGAAGGCGAGGGTAAAGATAAGGAGAAGTGAAAGGAAAGCAAAGTAGAATTATAGGAGGAAAAAGAAAGGAAGCAGAGAATCTTCTCCACTGAAGCAAAACTATGACCCATCATCCATTGATTCATCCCAGCCAATTACACCAACCAAGAGGCCAAGGAGGAAGAAAAACAAACCGCTCTCTCCATGGGCAATTGCTTCCAGAAAACCTATGAAATTCCAATCACCTCTGGCTCCGGCAAGTCCTCCACTGGAGCTTCACGTCGACGTTCCTTCCCCAAGCAAGATGCACGACAACCGAAGCCCACCGCCTCGTCCGCCTCCATTTCGAGAACACCCTCCTCGGCTCAAATTGGGTTCATCCTCGAGAAGCCCATGGTTGACATCAACTCCCTGTTCACGCTTGAAAAAGAGCTTGGCAGGGGCCAGTTTGGGATCACCTATCTATGCACTGAGAAGGCTACAAGTCTCAAGTATGCTTGCAAGTCGGTGTCGAAGCGCAAGCTTTTGAGCAGGAGCGACATTGAGGACCTCCGGAGGGAGGTGCTGATCCTCCAGCACCTCACCGGGCAGCCCAACATTGTAGAGTTCAAGGGTGCGTATGAGGACCGGCACAGCGTGCACCTTGTTATGGAGCTGTGCTCTGGTGGGGAGCTCTTCGACCGGATCATATCGAAGGGGAACTACTCAGAGCAAAAGGCTGCTGCGGTATGTAGGGACATTGTGACTGTGGTGCATGTGTGTCACTTCATGGGGGTGTTGCACCGGGACCTCAAGCCGGAGAACTTCTTGCTTGCCAGTAAAGACGAGGACTCCGAGCTCAAGGCCACTGATTTTGGGCTCTCTGTGTTCATCGAAGAAGGTTAGTTTGTGAATTGTTGCAGGGTTGGGATTTAGAAACTGAATGGGCAGGGATGAAAGTTCATTATTTAATTATGATTGAAGGGAATTTTGAAAACTGTTATTCTTCTTAGAAAAAAAAAATCACACATGTAGTTTTATAAGTTGGAGATGATTTTTTTTATATTGCAATGTTTCATGGATTTAATAACGCAGTCTTTTATTACTCAGCTGAAGGACTTTGACATTTTGATGGAAATTTTGATTTTTCATGGAAGAAATAATCTTCAAAGAAAGTAAATTTAGTAGTTGTTTTAATTTTTTTTTCTTTATTAGTGATATTTGGATTCAAATGATGTAATATTTCTGCTCTTGCTGAAGTTTAAATAATAGGTGTCATTATTGCTGGTTATGAAGACTGGCTGTATAAGAAATAATAATTAGTGAATTTTTAGATTCGAAAGATGTAAGATTGATGTCATTACTGAGGCTTCATAAATATATTTCAAGATTGATGTCTATGAAGAAATGTACAAAAAGATTAGTAGTTTCTCTTTTAATTCAAAAGATGCAAGATTGGCATTCTTTCTGAGTGTCAT
Organism: Phoenix dactylifera; assembly: GCF_009389715.1. Classification (NCBI taxonomy): domain Eukaryota; kingdom Viridiplantae; phylum Streptophyta; class Magnoliopsida; order Arecales; family Arecaceae; genus Phoenix; species Phoenix dactylifera. Next base: position 27,125,718 of record NC_052393.1, on the reverse strand, counting down.
CAGATAAACTTTGGTGTTCGTGAACATCAATAGAAATCAGTAGCCTTTAATGAATAAGCCTGCACCAGGTATCAGAAAATTAAGATACATAGTCCCATAACTTGAAGATGGTGACACATGAAAAATACCTTGTGAGAACACACAAAATGAATCTATTGCATGCTACAGATTTTGGTCAAATAATCTGATGTCCATATCTTATTTGAATTATTGATCTTTAGTATAGGTACTCAAGACTCAAAACGAAATGGTTATGCTGTCTTTCCATGTTTACTGGTTGACTTCTTTGAGCTCGAAGTTGACATCAGTCAACACTGGTCTGATGTCAACATTTGAATGCCAATTATTAAGATGTTCTCAAACTTACTGGATTATACTTTTATCAATTAAGGCGAACACCTTACAGATGATAGAAGGGTTTGCAGCTCAACGATGACTATCTCGAATTCTTCTTTACCAGCAGAAAAATTTGAGAAGTGCTATTTCATGGAGCTTGGATGAACTGTCAAAGATACCATGCTTTGTCCTTGGAGAAAAATGACATCTAAATACAAATACTCTTTAACTTAGTGCAAATACTCTTTATTAGTTTTTGTAGCTCAATAAGATAAATAATGAAATGTTAAATTGCTAGGGCAAAGTCTCAAGGAAATGTGCCACTATCTCCAGCGACTATTCAATCACCTCCAAAAAGGGAAACATGTCTTAAAGTGCCAAGCCACCTCCTATCCTTCACAAGCTGAAGAACAACCTCTTATTCTGCCCTTGCATAGAGAGGCTGGTGCTTGTGATACTAGGAGTCTTATCAATCTTCAATTCAGAATTCGAATCTTGTTTTCTACAACAGATATGGCTGGTTTGTCTATGATGATCTTAGGAGGATGAGCTAGATACTCTATATGAATGGTTCTGAAATGTCTTGTGCCCATGAAGAATGTACGAGTCAGTGGTAGGACATATAAATTACCAAAAAGAAAGAGTTTGGTTGCTTATCTTTACTATAAGCAATACTGGATTTCTCAGTTCATTTTCCCTTGGTGTCTCATCCAGAATTTTGAGGCAATGATTAATGCTTCAGAGACTGTGGAAGCATGGAAATAATCACATTTAGGAATAGTTTGCCATACATAGTTCGATATCCTAGGAGATCTAGAATAAAGATTATTGCCCAGAATTAATTTATGAGGGACAAGCCTGTGAAATTGGAACAGCTTTGAAAAGCTCGTCTCTATTGTCAGAGAAGGCCATATACTTCTTCAAGATGGCAGGCATGGCTTCTTTTGCCAGACCAATTTGACATTACTAATATTTGTTTCCTCAAAATATATCTTGGGAAATTAGTGTTACAGAACAAGACTCGAATGCTGAAAACATCTGCTAAACATATGTGCCTTTTTGAATGATTTGTCAGGTAAAGTTTATAAGGAAATTGTAGGAAGTGCATATTACGTCGCCCCAGAGGTTTTGCAGCGAAATTATGGGAGGGAGATTGATATGTGGAGTGCTGGAGTCATCTTGTATATTCTTTTATGCGGCGTGCCGCCATTCTGGGCAGGTACCAACAACCATCACCTCTTATTCATATGCTGCACTTGTTTGCTAACATATTAGGATTTGAAAATGAATACAGAAACCGAGAAAGGTATATTTGATGCCATATTACACAGTGAAGCCGACCTCAGAAATCCACCATGGCCTACAATATCTGAAAATGCAAAGGACCTCATATCAAAGATGTTGACGAAAGATCCTGTGAAACGTATCACTGCCGCCCAAGCCCTTGGTTAGTATATTGTCGCTTAGGAGGAACATGTAAAAGCTTAAACTCTTCCATCGTGGCAGCATGTTCATGTTTTAAGCTCTCTAGGGTGCACTAAGATTTTCAACGATCATGGTTCACATTCCAATTTACAAGAGCTAATGTATGTATTATGCATTTATAGTCTATATATTTGTTCACTTGACCATCATGGCAATTTGGATTTAAATAATGAGCAGAACATCCATGGCTCAGAAAAGATGGTGAAGCATCGGATAAACCTATCGATAGTGCAGTTCTAATCCGAATGAAGCAGTTCAGGGCAATGAACAAACTAAAGAAACTTGCTCTAAAGGTCATCTTCCTGAAAAAAGGTGCTGTTATACTTGCATTTTGCTATTGCTAACATACACACTTCTTGGCTATTAAAGGTCATCGCAGAGAACCTCTCAGAAGAGGAGAAGAAGGGTCTGAAGCAAATGTTCAGAAACATCGATACTGATAAGAGCGGTACAATTACATATGAAGAATTGAAGGTTGGTCTGTCTAGGCTAGGATCACGGCTTGGCGAAGCAGAAATCAGACAACTTATGGATGCAGTACGATTGCCTTACCAGAGTTCCTGTTCCCCGTAATATGTTTCTGTGATCTTGACATTTGGTATTTTTGTCTCAGGCTGATGTAGACAAGAATGGGACTATTGATTACATGGAATTCATTACTGCTACAATGCATCGACATCGACTGGAAAAGGATGAGGACTTGCTTAAGGCTTTTCAATACTTTGATACGGATGGAAGTGGGTAGGCATTATCTTGCTGCATCCAATAACTTGAGTTTTGCTTCTTTAGTGCCTGGATATTTCGCATAGCAAGGAAAGAATAAAAATCATCCTGTGATTGTTTTCTTAACATTATCATAACTCAAAGGAATTTATATAAGGCCCTGCAGTCACCCCACTTCTGTTCTTAGTCACAGCCATCCATTGTTATTGGGCTCCTTTTCGAATTATTAAATTGATCCAAAATGCCACTACATGCAGTTATTTATTTTTGTAAGAGGACAGAAAGCCCATCGATTCATTTCCATTGCATGTAATTATCTCATTTTGGAAATACTATTGTATCCATTAATCTGCCATATGTTTTCACCTTCCTATCATTGTAAACACATCATGGCAAATGGATCAACTTTTAGTATAATATAATGGAAAGGATAATGATCTATAGCCTGTTTTTTAACCACTTTTATATTCTGGTTCGAGTTCTACTCTTCGCATATATTTCTGATTACTGATCAGAAGAAAAGAGTCATGATTCACGGTCACGAGTATTAGAAAATCAACAGATTTTTGTTACTCAGTTCACATTAAATGGAAACTGCTTGATCTGATGTCCATTATACTTCTTAGGTATATAACAAGAGATGAACTGAGACAAGCCTTGTCGCAATATGGAATGGGTGATGAGGCAACCATCACTGAAATAATTGAGGACGTCGATATAGATAATGTATGCAATCATTTTTCTTCTTTCACTTGAAAGTCATTGCTTATATTATTGCATATACCTGACAAAAGCAATCTGTTGCCATGTCTGATACTGCTTCTTTGGATGTCGACAGGATGGAAGGATTAACTATGAAGAATTTGTGGCAATGATGAGGAGAGGAAACCATATGTGATCTTAAAGGAAGCAGAATACATACCAGTTGACAAGATTTCTGAACAACGCTGTGCCTAAACAGCATTCCTTGCATACTGAATAACTAAGTAAACCAAAAGCTCCCTGCTCAGTTTTAAGGCATCTTGAGTTATAAATACATAAGTCAGAACATGTTGGCAAAATCTGAGAATACATGGCAAACTTGGTCTTCAAATATCAAGAGCATCTTCGTCACTCCGATATCATTAATAATGTTGGGAGATTATCCAAGAATGTCTGAACTAATAGACACTTTCGATCTAGTATTTATAAATTTCTAAAAGCGTTTCGTCTCTTACAGTGGTGACTTCTAAATCTTAAAATTTAATTTAAATACCGTTACGAGAAGTGCAGCAATCAGCAAACAGAATTCTGTAAGTAATTTACTAGATGTATGTTCTTTTTGCTGGAGTTGGGCATGGAATGAAGCAGTTAGGCTATTTGTCTGTCATTTGACAAGGTCCTTCGCATGGACATGTGAGCGGAGATGTCCATGGATTAATCCAAAACATACCTACTAAAGTTTAGACCAAAATTGATCCTGAGTTGGCCTAACTAGTTAGCTAAACTCCAATGCAGCAGATATTGAATTTTGGAGCTAGTCTTGAGTAGATCAAGCCACTTGCAAGTTGCTCAAATCAAATTCCAGGGCTATTTTTAATTAACTACAACACCACAGTGTGGTGAGGGTTTATAACATGGCTTATTCTAAGGCTATAATTGGGAACATCATCTATTCCACTGTGTTGTAGAGCTGCAGCAGTGGTACAATGAACTATAGAATTATAGTTCTTTTGCTTCCGGACATACTGATCTTTTTGAATTGACAAAGCCATTTTTTCTAGGAAATTTTGGAAGAAAAAGTTTGAAGTAGTTTTGATATTCACAACTTGGTTGCTATGTTTTCTTTGCTTACTCTTGCTGTGATAATTGGAAAAAAAAATTGTACGATAATATGCAAAATGGGATGTGTTGTTGCTAGAATCCGAGCCAGGGTCGGTTGCCACCCGAGGTCGGTCGGAACCAAGAAGAAAGGCAAGTCGTCTAGGAGTCGAAGAAGTTCTTGAAGATATTGAAGGGTAATCAACATTGCTCCGGAAGATGAACCTGACCTACTGGAGGGTTTTCGGTGGAGGATCCTCTGATAGTTAAGTTAGTAGAAAAATAAGAGAGATAAAAGTGGCAGAGGGTTTGAGTGCGCTTACCTGAGGGTCCTTTGCTCACCCCTATATATAGGATGGGATGAGAATCATTACCTTAATTGTCGGAAAGTGCAATAATTGCTTAGTGACAGCTGGCCTCATGCATTTAATGTATGGGAACAGCTCCTCGCGGTATACACGCGGGGTTAATTACGTTGATCATGTATTTCTGGCCAAGTTGGCAAGACCATTACCGAGATCATAACTGTAGCTCTCTTAATGATCTTCAGTGTTACTCCACAGTTGGGCCGACCAAAATATCACATCAGTCAATAGTCAATACGAGGGTCATTCACCTTGGTCAAGGCCGAGGTAAGGGAGATCAAAACAACAAGGTCAAGATAGCCAATATTCTCCCCATCATGATGTTTTCCTCCATCTATTGTGATAATACCCTAGGCACTTTACGTTGGAGTACTCACTCATACCTTTTTCTTTTTTTCAAAAAATTCACTCACTCATACTATTATAAGAAAATTGTATAATTTATTTTCAAAATTTGTGATCTATATATATATATATATATATATATATATATATATATATATATATATATATTCAAAGTTTATGAATAACTTTTTACAAAACCACTAGATCTATTTTCTTAGAGTCGATGAGAATTGTGTAGCTTATTTTCAAAATTTATGTATATTAAAGTTCAATCCAAACATTTAAACTAGTAAGTCGATAGATTCAAAAGTATAGTTTCAAAAATCACTGAAATAGAATAATGTAAATAATATCAGACCGTTTTCATGCAAAACAAGCACCAATATAGATGCCAGAATGCCGAAACAACTGTATCTAAATATATCGATCATACCGAACAATGTTGATACATTCAAATGGCACTATACTAGCTGTATGTTTCAATATCAATGGTTATTTCAATTTTTTTTTGGAATATATTAGTTTCAACATTAGTGGAGAAATGGTATAGGTTCCCCGGTAATATTCAAAATCTCGATCAAGCGTATACGTGACCAACTAGAGTCATTAACTTATCTGATATGAGATTGTTTCTCAATCGCTCTTGAGCTGCCACATGTGGATTAACAAGCAAGAGATGAGGCTCTTTTCCGAATCAACATGATGCCTATCATTTTAGCTCAAACCTATCTTTTTTAGCTTAAATATGAAAGAGGGGGTATTAAAGAAAAAGAACTGCTCCAGACTCGATAGTTTACAAACTTTTGTTGATCTCATATACTTATGGGTCTATCCATCCATTGGTTTACATTTTTTTGGTTAGACTTTAATATGGTCATAGAGTTAGCTGTCCCTTTTGCCTATGGATGTTTTTACATTCAATTCCCACTTGCCAATCAATATGATCCATCTTATGAGACTCAACATGTGAAAGATAGTGTTAAAAAAGAGTCCAGATTCATGTATTTATGGGCCTACCAACCTAGTAGTTAAAAAATTCAGGTTCTCTCTTGCCTATCGGCTTCTCTATGTTCTCTCTTAATAACCCAAATAACACCCATCATTTTCTCATACCAATGAGTCAATCCATTTACTAGCTCAAGAATTTGGGTCAGATTTTAATAGTGCAATTCATTCACCAATGAGAAAATTATCTTTTTAAATCTGTTTTTCTTTAAAGACCAACTAAAAATTTCTTGTCCAGTATTTTATTATTGAAAATTATTAATTGGACATTGACTTGGCTTCCGTTGTACCTTTCATCTTGAGCCAGCTCATGTTTCTTCCCCTTTTTTTTTTTTGTAGAAAATAAAAATTCTCATCATCATCAACCACATGATTCGGCGAAAGATAAAAAGGAACTCGGCATCAAAAACCCTCTCATCTCATAAACCATCTTCAAAAGGCTCAAATCATTTTGAAGCTGCCTTACATTATGTATATAAAACAAAATAGCAGTCTATTGTACTGCTGCAAATAATAATAGCTGCTATTTGTATATGTACTTTTTTTAAGAAAATAATTTTTTTTGCATGAATATTCTTCTAAATATCAAATTTTACATGAATACCATCCAAAAATTGATATTTGTATATATACCCTCGTAAAACACTTGTTTTGCTATTCTACTGTTTCATCCAAGACTAGAAGCCCAAAGAGTGAAAGCTAGGATCAGGATCAGGGTTCTCAAACGGCGAAGCCTTATACCAGTCGTGCTTGAAAAGCACTCCCTTATCTAAGGACCACCGGTTCGAAATTTCACCGCTCTCACTCTTGTGCTTCGAGCTCTTTCCAAAAACAAAACCGCCCAACATCGATCCGATTGAACTTCTGACTCCTCGCTCTTCGCCCCTGCCCCTCCACCCAAACCTCCTGATCCCCAGACCAACCGGCGACGAAAGATAGAGTAGAGTAGAGAGAAATGGGAGTAAGCCTTTGGTATTCTGTTCTTTTTTATTTTTATTTTACATATGTACCCATGCCATCTAACATCGTTAAAAAATTAACTATTTCAAATTAAAATAACTAAAATACCCTTAATGGGTAGATGTGCAAAAAGAAACATTTATAAAACGATCACGATGGAGGACAAAAAAGTAATTTCAAAATTTAATTTTATTTTTAATTAAAATAAATATAGTTTTTATTAACGATGTTGGAAGAATCGTTATATTAAGGGTATCTGTCCAAAAATAGTATTTTATGAGGTTATAGAAATAAATATAAATTTTAAGAGGGTATTTATGCAAATTTAAATTTTTAGAAGAATATTCATGTAAAAAATCCTTTTAAATAAAACAATACTCCTTTTCGATACTCAACTTTTTTTTGTTGTAAATTTCTTTCCAAGATAGCATGTACCATCTGAAATCTAATGATTTCCATTAAACAAACAATTATCTGAAAATAATATCAGTATATAAGTCATTTTTTAGCAGTCATTACTTCAACATTAAAAATTTGAAATAAAGCATTATGAATAATAAATAACAACCCTTATAGCAGTTATATAACAGTAAATACAGCTTTTGTGGGGGTCTTTTATATAATGCGATAGGATTTTTTTGCATGAATACCCTCCTAAATATCGAATTTTGTATGAATATCCTTTCAAATTAATATTTACATGTATACCCTCTTCAAATACTTGTTTTGTTATTCTATCTTTTTTTTATTCTTATTTTTGCATATGTCCCCATATCATCTAACGCCGTTAAAAAATTAACGATTCTATATTAAAATAACTAAAAAACCCTTAATGGGTAGACGTGGAAACAGAAACATTTATATGGGATCGCGATTGCAACCCCGATGACAAAAGAAAAAGACAGAGACAATAGCATAATTCTAAAATTTTATTTTATTTTTAATTAATATAAATATGATTTTTCTTAATACCGTTAGAACAATAGTTATATTAGGAGCATTTGTGTAATAACAGAGTTTTATGAGGGTACATATGTAAATATTAATTTTGGAAGTATATCCATGCAAAATTCGATATGTAGAAGGTATCCATGCAAAAAAATCCAATGGGATAAGTGCCTACAGTCACCTTGATTTGAAGTCCGGAGATCTCTGGTCTGGCCGTGAGTGGAAATTAAAGAGAGAAGCTTTCCATGTCCTCCTCCATGCACATCAATAGAAGAATGCTGAAGGAGACAACCAAAGTTGGGAAGGGATTTCCTGTGACTTGCGAGGGGCTTTGCTTCCCTGCAAAGCATTTAGTAACTCTCATGCGATGCCATTCCTGAAAGGAAACTTGATGCTAATTGATAAGTTTCACATGCCATCCATCCTTGTCAATTCAATTCATGGGTCCCAGATGTATCCTAGGAGACTTGTGGATGTATCCAAGAACACACACGAAATATAAGGCCTTAAATAATTAATCATCTTATCTATTCTATTATATAGCTATAACTCAATGAATTAGGCAAAATATAGGGGCCATTATTTTTGTTATAAGAAAATGATGGTCCGAAAAGACCCCATAATTTGGAGATATTGAAGCCTTTGACACTTACAGTGTGGTATGCAAAACGAAAAAATTCTTTTGGGATATATATTTCCTTGAGAAAGAGTTATCTAGAGTTTGCAGATTATTACTAGAGATCTATGGAAATGAAAACCAAAAAACTAATGCTTTTCAATGGAAAATAAAACTTGGCTAGAGATCCAAGTATAAGTTTTCTACGTTTATTAATTCTCTAGCGAAACAAAGACATGAAAAATGAGATTTCCTTTTGGTATAAGTTTTCAAGATGATTTTTCTTGCAACCAAACATATCCTTAGGATTGCAATAAATACCAACCATCTTCCCAAATTGCAGATTAAGTTGCATCCCCCCCAAGACAAGTGGGACTCGGTCACATCGTTGATGGCTTCAATTAAAAACAGACTTACATGGAGACATCTAAAACTTTTCAAAGAGAAAACGCAGGTAAAGGAAGCTAATTTGATAGACATTACTCTTCTTCAAAGAGAGGAAACATTAATTTTTAGAAAGGAGGGGCTGATTAGGACAACCTACTTTGCGATCATGATTCATTAGTTAATTCTTCAGTAGCACAAGTGTTTGCATAAAGTTTGATGAGCCATCACACCTGATTTTTAAACCATTTAAAATCTTCAATCAACATCATAATTCACAGTCTTTCAGATTAGAAGGGGACTTACTTTTTATGATTTGCATGTCCACAAACATATAACATGGCGAACATAAGGAGAGAATCCAAGGCTTTCATCATATATATGTTTAGCAATAATTAACTTCGTTAAAGTTTGGTCAGTAGACTATATATGCGCCATAAATTTCTGTCCTTGCACAAATCTATGCATGACTTTTTTTTTTTTAACTTAGAATCTATGCATGGCTTTCACTGCAATCTCTTTGCACATCAAAAGCCAAGAGCATACCATTCAGAATTTTTTCGGAAAAATCTGTCGACTCATTACCTTAATCAAGTTATATGCTTCATGAAGCTTCATTAAGTATCGGTAATCACATACAAGTCTTATCTCTAATCTCCTCAGCGCAGACACCAAAGAGAAATCTCAGTTTCTTGGAGTCCCCAACATCAAATCTATAATTCACCATGAGGTTCCTTGTTTATCTTCCTGTTCATCTAGACCCTAGTCCTCCATTACTTCAAGGTACAGTACTTGTGGAGATTGTTTTCTTTGAAGCCACCTATAGAGTTTGGTAAACTATGCCAGTCTCTGATATGCTCTAGAGCAAGCTTCTATATTTGTGCCCCCAATGCCAAATATAACCCACTTCCATTAATTAATCCTCTATTATATACTCTCAAGACAAGATAACAAAAACTTTTCGCAGTCAATAAGCATGACATATTAATATATTCCCCATCTTGCCTGCCTAGTTGCTGCCAATATCCATCTAATGAAACAATTTCTTTGATATATTTCATATTAATCCAGAAAAATCTTGTGGACAGATCATATTAGAGCAACGACTTTTGTTAACTTTCTTATTTGTGCCTGCAAAGATAAGCTAAATAAAATATAATGTTTGTTTCTTTCTTATGGGATTGGTCAATGCATGAAACTGCTCTAAGTTAAACAATGGTTTGAAGTTTGAACAAGTCCTGTCGGCAGCATGAAGTCCGATGGAAGAACCTTGGTTTTGTCACCAACCTCATAATATAATATTCTACTGAGAGGGTTTACTAAACTTGTCACACTGCAAAACTGCACTGATTTATAATGTTACGAATGCCCATCTACTCTCTTGTCTTAACTTGTGTGCATCGTTTAGGTCACAAAACACTGTAAGTTTTATCACTAGAGTGAGAAAGCTGAAGAAGAAACAGAGAGAGCACATACTAAAATATAGTTATTGCTAGCTTTTGCCAAGCTTGGACTCTTGCTGCAACTATAGAAGATATGATCCACCCACTAGAGTTACTCTCACTTCTCATTCAAAACTTTTCCTTGGGAAAGTTAAACTTTACCCTCTATGAGCTGTCTCTATTTACTTCCCAATGCAAGTTTTGTCACCAAAGTGACAAAGTTGAGGAAGAAACAGAGAGCACATACTTAAATATAGTTATAGCTAGCTTGTGCCAAGCTTGGACTCTTGCTATGACTATAGTAAATATTATCCAACCACCAGAGTTACTCTCACTTCTCATTTTAAACTTTTCCCAGGGAAAAGTTTACTTTACCCTCCATGAGCTGTCTCTATTTATTTCCCAATGCAAGTTTTGTCATCAACATGAGAAAGTTGAAGAAGAAACAAAGAGAACATGCTAAAATATGGTTACAGCCGGCTTTTCCCTAGTTTGGACCCCTGCTATAACTATAGAAAATACGATCCACCCACTAGAGTTACTCCCACATCTCATTCTAAACTTTTCCCTGGGAGAAGTAAACTTTACCTTCCATGAGCTGTCTCCATTTATTTCCGAGTGCAAGTTTTGTCAACAAAGTGAGAAAGTCGAAGAAAAGACAGAGCACGTACTAAAATATAGTTATAGCTAGCTTTTGCATGTAGCTTTGACAGTTGGACCCCTAAGGTACCATCTACCAACTAGAATTACTTTCATTTCTCGTTCTGAACTCATTTATTCTTAAAAAAAAATTATTTTTTTATACTGACATATGAATATATGATATTTAGAAAAGTAATTTTATATGTTCAATTAAATTTTATCTTATTCTATCTAAAAAATTAAGTGCATCTTAATTATTTTTAATTTTCAACAAATGAACATTCTTTTCTATACTCCACGTAGATTTTTTTCCTATAAAATATTAAAATTTATTTTCATAAAAAATATTATTTATTTATTTTAAATTTTAATCAAATATAAAGTTTTTTTTTTTTTTGGTTGATCATACTTTTCGTTCTAACCAAACGAGACCTCTTAAATTTTTCATGAGAAAAGCACTAACTTTACCCTCCCCGAGCTGTCTCTGTTTATTACCTGCTTTGCCACCTTTGGCCATTATTGATTCTCATACGTAGTACGTATTGGTTTCTCCCAGGAGGGGAAAGTCCACCAACTTCCCGTGCATCCTTGTACCCTTCCATCCCATCTAAGTTAGGTGTCAATATCCCTTTGGTTTGGTAGGATGTTCTAGTGGTAAATGGAAGGTCACTTTGTGATTAGTTCCTACGGTCATTATGTGATCCTCTTCTTTTTGTCCGTGCCAAAGGCGGGGTGGTGCCTCATCCCAAGCCAAGGCCAAAGGCAATTGGCCTCTTCAAGCCATTTTGTCCAGGTCCAACGGAAGCTTCCTTCCTTCCTCTTCCACAGTCCACGCTCGCAAAAGACGACGGCCATACGAATACAAAAAGCTGCAGTTGAAAGCGTCACCGATGTCTATGACTCGCACACAACCTACAATAAATGCGCAGCTGGCCTTTTCTTTCTTTCCTCGCTGTGTCCCTCTCCCGGGCTACTTTTCCTCCGTTCCTTCCTCTTCTTCTTGGAAACCAACCGCCTCTTCCTCCTTTTCTCCACTTCTATAAATCTATTTCAATACCTCCGCCTTGGCTTGATTCGTTCTCAATTACCCCTTGACATGGATTTCTCTACTCCTTCTTCTACTACTGCTTCCTCTTCTTCTTCTTCCTCCTCCTCCTCCTCCTCCTCTTCTACTTCTTCTGGGACCTGGGGAGAAGGAGGAGGTGGTAGCTACAGCTCCATGGTTTCTGAGATGGTTAGAAGGGTGATCTGTGCTATAGTTACCTGTGTTTTTGCCATAGGTTGGTCTCTCTCGCTCTCTTTCTCTCTCTCCTCTGTTTTTTTTTTCCTGCACTTTGTTCATACCAATGGTGTATGGCTTGTTGGTATAGCTGTCATGGGATTTTTTTAAGCTGGTGATGCTGTAGGGACTTCCTTTTGGTTCTTGTTACTCTGTTGTATTTTTCTGTTCTGTCTTTTTTACTTACCTGAAATTTCTGACATCGGAGCAGGATCAGCACTGATTGAATCTTTGATAAAGTGGTTTGTTGTTTTAATGTATATCAGATTTTTGATTTCTAATGTGAGTATTTGTTAATTTTTGATGGGTTAGATGGTCTATTTGCCATGTATATATATATATATATATATTTATTGGGAGGAAGGATAGGCAAAGCCTATTAAATTCATTTTCAATGAGGTAATGAAATCAATAACAACATATTCCAAACCAGAATCCAGTTCTCAGAATAACCAAACCAATTGATCAAAAGATAAACTGGGAGCAGAGTACCCAGAATGCTGCAATCTTTCTTTTCCTTGGTTGATTTCATGGTTATTGTTTCATAGGGTAATGCAATTTTCTTCACAACTTGCTTTGTTTGCCATTCTCTGGGTCTTGTAACATTTTCTTTCTTCTTTTTCCTCTCTTTTCTTTACTTGTTTTATTTGCAAAGCTATTTAAGCTCCAATTACATTTTGCACACAGTGGAGGTCAATGAGAATTGTTGCAAATGCTTTGTGAAGCATTAGCTGATAGTTGTTTTTCCTTTTATTTTTGTGCAGTTGGTTCATTCGTAGGGGCTGTGACGGGTGCTTTGATCGGCCTAGCGACTGAGAGTGGATTATTCCGAGGTGCTGGAATTGGGGCTATTTCTGGAGCTGTTTTCTCAATCGAGACTGTCGAATCATCTCTTGATCTTTGGAATTCCAATGAATCAGGGATTTGGAGTATCCTATACTTGGTAGGTTGAAAGCATTCAAGTGAGTCTTTGATGAGTAAAAAAGCTGAAATTATGAAACATTTATAGGAGAGCAACTGATTTTTATTTGCAAGCCAAATGGTATCATGATTCCTCTAATTCAACAAGACACAAACTCTAACATTGTTCTAGTAAGTTGAAAGCATGCAAGTGAGTCTTTGAAGAGTAAAAAGGCTGAAATTATGAAACATTTATAGGAGAGCAACCTATTTGTATTTGCAAACCAAATGGTAGCATGATTCCTCTAATTCAACAAGACACAAGCTCTAACATTGTTCTAGTAGGTTGAAAGCATTCAAGCGAGTCTTTGAAGAGTAAAAAGGCTGAAAAAATTTAACATTTATATGAGAGCAACCTATTTGTATTTGCAAACTAAATGGTAGCATGATTCATCTAATTCAGCAATACACAAGCTCTAACATTGTTCAAGTCCACCTTTATTTTTGAGAGAGAGAATTGCTTATGTCATACTAAAGCCTCACCTTAGAAGGAAGGTTGATTCAAAGCCAAGGCTTGTTATTAGATATTCATTTGAACATTTTGTTATAATTTGATTCTTAACAGATGGACATCATCTCTAGTCTTTTGAGTGGAAGGCTTGTTCGAGATAAGGTTGGACCTGCTGTCCAAAGTGCAGTACAGAGTCAGGTACCCACTTGTTTGGAGCTGAATTCTAGCAATTGAAATGAAGAACAGCTGTTATATTACCTTGTACAATTCTGGTTGTTCTTTGAGTGCAGATGAGTGCTATGGATTCACCCTACATTGAGATTCGTGATTTCTTTGAAACTGGAGGTACCGGGGGAATGTCGGAGGATTCTGTAGACAAGCTTCCAAAGATTAAAATTACTTCAGATGACAATGTGGATGCCTCAGGTGATAGAATCTGCTGTTCAGTGTGCCTGCAGGTTAGGATTCATCTTTGTAAATTATTTGGATCTGTGGTAATTTAATTGAGAGTTAGCTTCCTAATTAGTGGTGACTAAGTGACTGGATTTCCTTTGCAGGACTTCCAAATTGGAGAGACGGCGAGGAGCTTGCCTAAGTGTCGGCACATATTCCATTTACCATGCATAGATAACTGGCTTACTAGACATGGTTCTTGCCCTCTATGCAGAAGGGATATTTAGAAGGAATACAAACCTACACACATATATAATTATATATACATATATACATACATATATATGTATGTGTGTATGTATATATGTATGTATGGATGGATGTATGTGAGATGCTATACATCTAGGGCTATTCTAATTCTTTTACACATGTCTTGTTATTTTCCCCCTTTTCCGGGGCTAGAGAGTTGTGGATTATGAAATGAAGCTCTGCTTCCTTTACGATATCTATATATCTATTAAAAGATATGGTCTTGGACTCTTTTTTATTATAGATATATTAATTTGTAGATTAACAATTTTTAACATTTTTGCCTGCCGCTTATTTCAGCTAACTATTTCATGTATAATTTGTTTTTAGCATTTCCCCCATCTTAAAAACAGGGAATCCAGGGAAGTATGGATTATAATATTAGCCTTAAAGAGAATATTATGTCAAAGTAAATGTTGGAAAATAGTATGAAATTTATAGTTACAAATGATTAGGAATGAGGAAAATTTGGAATTGTATTAATTGAATCATTGAAGAAAGTGTTCGGCTTGTATAGACATGTGAAAGAAACATTCAAGTTGGTTTCAGGCTTTCATCAAAATGATTGGTTTTGATTTATTAAAGTAATAGGAAAGAGTAGCGCACCTGGTTCTCAAGAAAAAAGAGTAAGCCTTGTTAGTATTAATTGTGGGATGGCGGGGCTTTCATATTTTGTATGCCATAATTGATTTTTTCTTATCTTTTTAGTTGCTTTTATCACTAAAGTTTAGTAATTCTTCATCAATTCTATTTATATATTTTATAAGACAAATCCTAAAATAACTGTATTGATATAAAAAATTCTATTTTATGAACTAATAGTGATGCACTGCCCTCTCTAAACTCACAGTCATCTATTTATAAATTGTTATGATAAAAAAACTCATCTAAAAAGACTAGTCGGAAGGTATTATTTAGATTCCTTAATTCTATATAAATATTGAGCGTTTACTCAGTTTATGGCCGATATGGAACTTAATACACATATGTACAAATCCTCATATACTTTTTTTTTAAGCTCTAGCCTCTTTTTCGTTAGGCTAACAACCTAAATCTATTTAAATCCAATCAAAAGAACCGAAAATTAAATTGTAAATATCACTGTCAACTCTTGGTTAGTCCAAAGATATTTATGCTATAGTATTTTCTACTTTATATAGGTTTATAGGCTGGACCCACTCTGATACTGTTTGTCATAATCTAAAATTTCATCCAAAAAACACTAACTAAAAGATATTATTTAATGTTCGACCAGGAAGGCTACTCCTCATCTCTACTTTCAGCAGCGATCAGTCTAGTCTAGTAGGTTCTCTCGCCAGTGAGTTCGGCTTTTCATTTCGAATAAAAGGAAAGAGCTTTTGGTCTTGTATAAATATTCAAGATTTATCTAACATACACCTATATGATCTTATATAGGAGGCTCTAATGTATCTAGCAAATTCAAAAGCTTTGCCTTCTATCTCCTCCTTTCTTGGTCCCAAAATTTCACCCGGCCATCCTTCTCCATGAAAGGGGTCAATGGTTTTAAGTATTCATGTTTAGAAGTTGATGGCCAGTCTGCAATCATGAATACATCATTGAAGCAGGTGTAAATGTGCATGTCACCATGTCAGTTTCCCCTGGTGTTGAGTTAATGCACCCTCAAATTAATATTATATAGATATATGTACATATATATTAGTTTTATTTACTTTCTTGAGAAGATTAAAAAAAAGGGAGGGGCTCAAAAAAACCTCCACCTACTTGAAGAAGAAGAAGGGAGCAAGTTTGATCAGGGGAAGCCCCATTAACAGGAAGTAACGAAGAGCAAGAAATTAAGGCAGGAGTGATGCAGCAACAGCATCATAGTCCTATGGCAACCTCTCAATAATTAAATGATCGAAGAGTCGATCAATCGGAGATAATAGTATTCGTTAGAAACTAATCGAGAATTTTTTATTAGTTCTCTTTAGAAAATTGTGGTATTGAAAGAGACCCTGGGTGGCTATAAAACTTGGTTCTGATGTGAAGAATTTTATGGAAATGTGCATTCCATGCGGAAGAAATAATGAGTTAAGTGACCCTTCTTTAGACACGAGCATGCAGAACTAATTTGATAGAAATATTTTCTGGAATTTTAAAATTGATCTTGAAATTGTAAAGTTATATATTGACGGTATCTTCATTTCAGCTCCATATAAAGCCATGTATCAATGATTCATGATATGAAAATTTTGTATTTAAGTTAATTATAGAGAGGTGGAGATTATTTACTAGTTATGTTTTCTCGTGACATGATGATTAATAATTTAACCAACTTTAAAAATCGCACAAATTATACTATCTACTTTCACCCCGTAGCGTTATCGTTGTTGTCAAGCTTGTTAGGAAACAAGCAAAAAGACTCACATGATGTATGGGACTAAATATTTTTATGAGCATGACAATCTTCATGATAGATACAAACGATATAGGGTTAATTGCTGCTCCATGCTTTTTTTTTCTCTCTCTTATTTTTTCGAGAAAAAGAGAGGATGACCTCGCACCAACTTATTGGAAGTTACAAAGAATTACAGAAGTTAGGAGATTACAAAAGAGTCTTAGCTACTTAGAATTATATCATGTCTCACTACAACTTTAGCCGCATATAGTTGATCGCAGAAGCTTCTCATCAGTATAGAAGAAGTTTTCTTGTTTAGAAATACCTGGAAATTCCTTTCATCTCCAAACTTTGCTCATGCTTTTTGTTGTCTTTTAACCTTGTTCTCTTTTGCATTCTTTCCCCTTGAAGGTAATTGTTGATGGCCTGCCCATCTTACTTTTAATCATCCTCCAAATGCTCCTTGTGTACTAACAGTGTATAAAAAGGAAAGCCTCCCATTAGGCGTCAAGCAAGTCTACGTGATTTTGGGCATATTAATTAGACATAGATTTGGCTGCACTCAAGTAGATCTTCATTTAAATATGGTCAAATCTAAATTGGACGATGAAGTCTTATGTCGATGACCCAAGCTGTTGGATGTGATCTATTATCTCAAATTATTTATACATAAAAAATCATATCATTTAAAGTTTCATAGCCCATATATTGTTTCGTGTTATTTAAACTGTCTAATTTTTTGATCACTTGAAGCATAGTCTAAAATTTTCAAATTATATAATTTATTGTATACAAGTATTTTAGTGGTAGTAAATCACATTTAATGTTCGGATTATGAATATAGGATTCTATCGTTCAATCTAAACTTGATCGAATCCGGTTGGAAACCTACTTGAGGACTCAATTGGTTTGCTAGAAGATGAGAGAGAAAGTATGGTTAATTGAAAAATGAAGAAATGCCTTATATTTAGATGGAATTTTCAAAGAAAGATATGAAAAAGTAGCTTTTCTATAGAATTAAGTTTCCATATTTCATGAAAAACAAAAATTCATGCTTAACTCGGAAAAATCTAATTTTCTGAAAATTTGAAAAAAATATAATTCCTACCAGCTAAAATTTAACTTTTTTAAAATATTTTTAAATTTGTAGATAGAATGGATATAATTTTTTTATCAAATATCTAATAGATATTTCATATATATATTTTTAAAAAATAATAAATACTTAATTTAAAAACAAATATCATATGGGTTCTCCATCAACTTCTCAAGGAAAATATTTCTGCTTCAACTACTTGCGAGCCAAGCGGATGCTAAGAGTAACCAAGTTTATTTAAGTAAAATTTTCTTTTACGGAAAGAACTCTGCGTACATCTCCTGTACCCCACCTAAAATCAATCCTCTGGACGGTCCCTGATGCACTGAAAAAAAAATCACACAGTTTTTATAAAATAAAATATACAAGCAACTTTATTCCCAAAAACCCCGCTGCAACGCCATAACCAACCCTCCTTCCTTCCTCGGTCTCGCCGGAGAGGCAAAAGCGAACGGAGAAGAGAAAGAGAGAGCGATGGAAATGGAAATATTGGGCATAAATTTTGGTTGCGTGCTGGCGTCGCTGACGGCGGGGAAGTTCCCGGAGAAGGACTGCCTCCTTCCCCTCATCTCCAAGATCCTCGGCTACTGCATCGTCGCCGCCTCCACCACGGTCAAACTCCCCCAGGTCCCCAAACCCTAACCCGGTCCCGATCTCCTATTCCTCTTGCCCCCCTGTTCGGATTCTTGGGTTGCAATTGGGGATACTCTTCTCAAGAATCGGAAGTTGTGCTCAAAATGTAATCTTGGCCGTCGGTTTCATGCTCTTGAAGATTACCGAAAAAGTGTCATATTTTTTTTTCTTGTTTTCTTGGATTTGATCTAATTTTCTTGCCTTCAGAGAAGAAATTAGGTGTTTTTAAAATAAAGAATTACTTTCCTGTTTTGATTGCGCTAAAACGTTCGTTCCAACGATTGAAGTGGATAGGAGAGTGCTCAAATTTGACCTTGTTTTAAATTATTAAAAAAATGATATATATGTTTTCTTTCCTTCAATTAAACGCTTCTTGAGTGGATCTCGTGATCTTCTTGTTTTTTTTTTTTGAATTAAAAGCACAAGGGATTGTAACCAATCCGGCTGCATGTGGAAGAGGTTCAAGAATCTATGGAGCCCATATACTTTATAATCTCGGATCAGGGACATTGTTCTGTTGTGCGATCCGATGAACAGAATTCTGAACATGGCAAAATATTTGTTGAATTGAACTGTGTACAATTTGTAAATGAAGGTATTCAATTATCTAATGTTTGGAGACTAACAATTATTTTAAAATTAGTGCCATCTATATTTCGACATTTTTCTTTTTCATGTAGCCGTGTTCTTGTTAGAGTGAGAGGCTCAAATTTATAACTCATCTTTATGCTAAGTCCTTTGTCCTATCCCTGTATTCAAGTGAGGTTCTTAGTAAATCTCCTGTTTAAATGCACCAAATAATCATTATACCACATCTTGAAGCCTTTTTGATCAAATTTGCTGAAGGGGGGGATCTCCAATTTGATCAAGAGGTTAGTTAATTTAGAATATTTCAGATTTTCAAGCCCACCTATTAAGCCAAACTCATATGATTCATAAGTGTAAGACATAATCAGATCCCTATCATATGTTTTGATGACCAAAAAAATGGCTCCCTTTCTTGCTTCATTCTCAAGAATTGTCTGTAGTTTATTGGAGCAGCTTTACATTCAGGCTTGACAATCATATACTTTTAGTTCAAATGAACCTGCCTTTGCAGGTCATTTCATTCCTTTTTTTCCTGTCTTTTCTAGCTGATCAAATTTGGATTTAATACCTTAAGCAAATCTAAAACAAACAGCTTAGACAAATTCGCTCTGTTCATTTAGAACTAGGAATACTGGAAGGACATCGGAACCTAGACCCTTAGGCAATCTTTCTTTTTTGTGATATTTGTTCCTTTTTATTAATCAAAGGCCATATAATGTCTTGGTCAGCTATCTGGCATTTGCATGATAAAAGTAGATAAAGAAGAACATCAACAAAAATCCATGTGTCATTGATTTAAAGAAACAAGATAAGATATAAAAATGGAAAAGAAATGCATTCATTAAAACAGAATTTCAGATAATCTTCTTGTCTTTGGCTATAATAGTGACAAGGAACATAACCTAGTTTTATAGTTTCTTTGGTACTTTTGTTTTCCTCCAATACCCCTACTCTTTTGAAGATTATATGGAAGAGAGACAGAGCAAGAATTAATAAAGAGATAGAAAGAAGGGGTTGACTGAGGTATGGAGGAGGGTAGACAGAAGCCATTATCTAGAATAACTGGTTTTCTTCCCAAGGATAACGAAATCTTCTCCTTATGCTATTTGCATTAAATTGTATGTTTACCTCTTATGGGCAATTGCAAACAACCTAAGTGCTTGGTGTCTAGACATGCACTGAGACTTGTACAGCTTTTAAACAATGTCATAGCCATTTCAGTTTTTCTACAATCGTGAATATGGTACGCAGTAATGAGTGAGAAATATCAAATATATATTGAATAATTCTGCATGTGAGATTTGAGCTTCCTTATTCATGACCTGGTTCTATCATTATCTTTGACTGTATAGTATTTTTTTGTTGTGCTAGCAGTCTTTCGATCACCTCTGATTGAGTTGCTGGAGGGAATCTTGATATGTATGCTCATTGCATTTGTCTGCTATTATTGGCATAGTGGTTTCTTCTACTTTTGGAGATAATTGTGAGCGCTAATAGTCTGTCGTCGTTTATGCAAGACTGAAAGAACATACAACTTTCCCTGCTCCCATTATAGATGTACTTTTCCTCTAACATACTAGCGCATTATGGCCGTATAGATGATTTGTCTTTACCATTGACTTGTAATTTTAAATGAGGTTGTGATCTTATCACATGCAAATTTGTTTCATGACCATTCATGTGTATTCTGCAAAGTCAAGGCTTCATTTGTACCTTTGTTGTTTGAATTGGTGACAGGAATAGCTTTTCTGTCCTAGTTAGGAAACTATCTTTTCAATGACATGCTTCAGTTGTTGTTTAGGATGCTATAGTTCCATTTCTATCATGATCTTACACTTGATCCTTCTTTTGTTCTTGCAGATATATATCATATTGAAGCACAAAAGTGTTAGGGGACTTAGTGTTGCGGCTTTTGAGCTTGAAGTAATTGGTTATACAATTGCTTTGTCATATTGTATTCACAAAGGGCTTCCATTTTCAGCTTATGGAGAGCTAGCCTTCCTATTAGTTCAAGGTATGCATTTTCTACTAATTAAAGGATGTTGGGTGGACAAATTCGATATAATGTCTGACCATTTTTTGTCTTCGAATTCTAATATTAACTTAATTTTGTCATGGACCTTAATAGATGCCTATTTGGTTTTTGTTTGCAGCTATAATTTTAGTTGCGATTATCTACTACTATTCCCAGCCACTTGGAACCAAAACATTGATCAGAGCTCTGCTGTATCCTGCATAACCGATATCTAGATATCTGCATCACTGAAATTGCTTAGGAAATGGCTGAAATATATTGGTACATCTCATTACTCATAGCACGCTTTGGGAATCAGGATTCAAATCCTCAAAATTCCAGTCTCTATTCTGGGAGATCATGGTGCTGTTATCTGCTTTCCTTAAGTAACGGTCTGTTAGATATTGTGCTCTAGCACCAACCGTATTAGCTGGGCAAATTGACCCAATTCTTTTCGAAGCCCTATATGTGAGTTGCTACCAATGCTATACATCTCAGAGTTACATGTGCCTTGTGTATAGAACAAGCTCACATGCTAGATTCATTTAGCTCTCTCTCTCTCTCTCTCTCTCTCTCTCTCTCTCTCTCTCTGTGTGTGTGTGTGTGTGTGTGTGTGTGTGTGTGTGTGTGTGTGTGTTTGTGTGTGTGCTCGTGTGTGTGTGTGTTTTACTACTTATTATGTCCTGTCTAATAAACATTCATTTGTTTGCAGGCTTTGCAACATGCCATATTCTTCTTCGCTAGAGTTCCACAAATATGGAAAAACTATACTGTAAGTTTTTTTTTATAATTTCACTTTTTTTGTGGTTGGACTAGACACAATGGTCAGTCTACCTCTTGGCTATAATTACTCTATGTGTATATTTGGAAAAATTTCATCTTTTTCTTCCCCTCTAATCTTTCTGATAAATAATTATTGTTAGTGAGAAAAATGCTAAGTCTGCCTAGGAGTTAGTATTAGGTGGGTAGTAGGGAAGAAAATATGATGAAGATTTGAACGGTTGGAGTAGGAAATTTTTGAGTTTTGAAGTGGCTACATATTCTTGTTATAAGACTCTTGAAGTTACTAGCATAGTTGTCGATGAGGGAGATGTTAAAAACAATATGAAAGCAATCTATAGAAATGGTCGTAAAAAGAGATCCTAATGCAGGAAATGAAAATCATGATCATAACGGAAGTAAAAAATATATTGCAAGAAGACATGCTCAAATGTATGGAAACCAAAAGAAGAGGAATAAGGAACTTGTTTTAAGTGGATTCCTACTGATTTCTCAACTTGGGTTCAATTTGACAAATAGATACAGTCATACAAGTATAGTCTCTGTATATTTATGAAGAAGCTTCTCTTTTGATGTCTCTAATCTCTTGCTTTAAGTGAATGAAAGGGGCGATCTTTTCAATATGTTTAAGAAAAATTTTTAATTAAAATTTTCTCATCCTCTTTCCTGTTTTGAATGACTAGGGTTCTAGACCTTTGAGTGATAGTTTAGAGCCGAGGTTTTAGATCCTAGTGGGATGGTAGGTTGGAATATGGTAGTCCCGAGTGCCAAGACGGAATGAGTTGAGAAATGGATCAGGATGGGATGGAACATCCACTGTCCTGCTGTCTTGAGTGTAGGGACGTAGGGTGTCTTATTCCACAGAAAAGCTAGGACAGGCCCCATCCCACAATATGTAAGACCTTGGTTATGGTAGGTGATAAAGAGTAGCAAAGGGTAACAATCAGGTCTCTCCTCCTTGCTACATTTCTTTATAAATCTCATCCATTGTAAGTATATTTCTTGAAAGAAACCTTTTTTTCTCATTTGTTTTGGAGAGTTTTTGAAAAGAATTGTGCCACTTTCGCATTTTAGTTCCCATGAAACTCCTACTTGAATGAAAAATTGGTTTCCTGGTAAGAAAGATTAGCATTGGGAGAATAGATTGCATTTTATGTACATCATATACTGGGATGAATTTTTAGTTGGTGCATGGATACAGAATTATGATATTTGAGGAATGTCCAAAATGTGGACGTGAGAAAGCTGGGATCACACTTTAGCATTTGAGTTGGTGATGGATATTCAACTAGATCCATGTATATGATTGTGCAATCCTTTGGAGAATGATTTGTGGTATCTCAAAAATATTGTAGTCTTGAATCAGCAGTCTCTCAGCTCCCTCTCCCTTTTTCTGCCACATTGACAGGGTAGATGGAAGGCTGTAAATAGTTTTTCTACCTATATGTGGGATATCATATAGAGAGATTTTTGTCACCCATAAAGTATGTGATATCATGTACATTTGTTTAAGCATCCTCAAGTTTACATGAGTAACTCCATTGCAAGCATGACTGACTTTTGGCAGGTCACTCTAGCTTGAACCTATGACCTTAAAGTTACAGTTTTCATGCCAACAAACTAAGCCATGGGTTAGAATCCTTAATCCCACTGCTATTTAAAAGCCTCAATATTTCTTCCATATGAGAACTTTCAATAGCTCAAATAACCCCTGTTCCAACAACGATTTTGTTGTCCTTAAACAACCTATCCCATAACTTCTTGTCTAAAACTTGGATCTCCTTCAGTAGGGGGAGACTCGCATGGTGCTATTTTTTCATGGAACAAAGACTATTTCACATGGCTCGATAGGCTGATGGAATAAGCAGCTTCAGAATCTCCAATATTTTAGAACAAGAGGTTACAGGCACTCCTATCTTTTAGAGACATTAACCATCCCTTTGTTTTTCAGAAACATCCACCAAATCCCAGATAAACATTTTATGCATGCTTGACAAGACTAATGATAAATATTAATCCTTCTCTGTAACTCTTTTATTAGACTTTTCGTGCCCCATTGCCAATCTGTGGACATATACGAGATGAATATCAGCAGAGCCCAGAGGAAAATGTAAAAGAGCCTCATCTTGTGGTCCCACCATGAAATGTGTATGGCTTTGACAACTCATTATGGTTCAATATGTATAGAGAAGCCTTACTAGTTGAGTACTTTCACTAGGTAGAAACTTTTACTCTACTTGTACTGGCCCTGTTGGCATAGTAGTCCTACCAACGTGCCCTTATTCTTAGCATCTCATGTTCCCAGGACACACCCAAATTTACATGGCCTCCACTACTAAAGCTGATGGTGTAGGACAATCTGTGGGAGGGGTATCAACGAGGGTTTAGGCTTGGGCTGATATCTGTTGGTTTCGGAAAAATCCTAATCAAACCTGGCATTTGATTTAAATTGAACTATGAAAGCTGGGTGGTCGCCAAAATTGATAATGGATGCAGTAATGAATCTAGAGAATATGAAATTAGAGCTCAAATAAGGAATAAGAGGGTTTGGTGGTGCTTGGGAATAGGCTAAATGCCTTGCTATCCATCAGAAACATATCGGGTTTTCATATCAATGAATTAGCAAGGTAAGTTGAAAGAAGGATTAGTTAAACAGAATCTAGTCCAAGGATCTACCATGTAGCGTTTAAGTGATGAGCTAAGATATAAAACAAAGAAACGCAGGGTTTGAAAGGGGCTGTCAAGCAAATGATCTTTGCAGCAAATTTATGATGAGATGGTGGGCTGTTTAGGTGTCAAGAAAAGCAATTTGGGATCTATCTAAAACTAGGAAAAAACATATAATTAGAAAGAACTAAAAGAAATAGATTATCATGAAAATGGAAAAGGGAAAGATAGAAGAAGATAATGGACTCATATCTAGGTTTGCAAGCCTCACGCTTCTACAGCATCACATCATAGGAGAGAAAAAGAGCTGATATTCTATTCATCTTTTGCATAAAACCTAATTACATAACCGTAAGACCCAGTTATATAAGAAAAACAAACCCTAAGAATTTTTGTAACCCCAAAACTAGCCCCCATAAAGCATGGTTCCTGTGGCGTGAACAGAGTCATGAGCAGCAACACTACAGTAACTTGACCCACAATCCATCTACTAAAGTTTGAGGTCTTATAGTCTCAACCTTTCATGCCAAATAAACTTATCAATGACTAAATTAATAAGAAATAAAAGGAAAATAGCAAATTGGCAACTAATTGACAAGCAAATTCAAATCTGAGAAGAATCTTAAATCCCGTGGCCCTTTGATGTATCATGAGATGATCTTGGATCTCCATCATGATTTCTTGCTTCTTCGATCGTAAAAGGTTGCATGTTTTAAATGATTTTGGAAAATTACATTGTCAAAAAGTCCTTGAGCATCAGGCCTTTGTTTAAACGGTAATTTATTAATTTAAATCTTTATTAGATGTAGACTTTAGTTAGATCATTCCATGTTAAAATTTTTAGTAGTAACATGTACTTATGCTTGTAATTAGTGCCAACAAAAGTATCCAACTTGCATGTTAAGATTAAAGGTACATGGATCACTAATAACTTGTCCTAGTCTTCTGAACCTTATTTTCGAATTCTTTCTCTGTGTTAGTTGATTGCGAGCATCTTTCCTAATGCCGTCACTCTGTGTCATAGGTTGTTAGCACATACTAATGCTGAAAGTTACCATTGTAAAAGTAAGATGAAGAAATGCTAACATAAAACTAACATCAAACTTTGTAGTTAATCTTATATCTTTTGTGACCTAGACTATTTTTGTTGGTTTTATAATTAAGGATCAACATCTGAATACTTAATTCCGAAGCTTTGACTTATCTAGTTGAATCTTACACTTTAATTATTTAAAAAAAACTCATACCTTTGTTGTGAAACATAACTGAGGCAAATATATCAAACCATATTTTGTGTACTTGAACTTGTAATAAGCTTAAAAAAAACCATACAAAATTCAACAAAATTATTTACTCCCTAGATTTCAGCCTGTAAAGTATTAATAAACCTTGAATCTCTCAAGATGTTTTCATGTACACTCTTTGAACGACAGAACATTTGCATGCCCCATAACACTTCATCCTTATGAGATCATATACTTTTTTCGCTAGACTTTTGAATTATCAAAATTTGACACAATTATAACCTCATCATCACTTTCATTTCATAAAATGTTCATATGACAGATTGCTTCACACATTTGTGATTGATGACAATCTAATGCTTGAAATGAAACAAATCACTGCTTTCATATCCTAGAACTTTTACTTCTTTTGCCTTAAGTTAT